>NW_027672586.1:0-83962 GCF_964165515.1 Mesoplodon bidens | reverse complement strand
CCAGTTCATAAAGAATATTACCAATGGAACAGCACATAGTGAGATATGTATCTTTGGAACCTGGGGTAAGACTTACAAGAAAACTTACGGTATATGAAGTATTGAGAGTAGTCAAAATCATAGGAACAGAACAGTGTTGCCAGGGGCTGCGGGGAGAGGGAAGTGGGGAGTTATTGTTTAGTGGGTATAGAATTTCAGTTTTACAAGATGAAACAAATTCTGGAGATGGAGGGTGGTGATGGTAGCACAACATTAGGAATGTACTTAACACCACTGAACTGTACACATAATGGTTACAATGGTACATTTTTTTATGTGTATTTTACCACAGTAAAAAAATTTTCGAAAAACCACCTCTAAATCAATGAGTAAAATGTTGCTGGGGAAGAGGATAATCATGAAATATGGAGGTATATCAAACATACCCCTGCTCAGTTTACTTACTAACTACATTCAAAAGGGAAAAGTAATCTTTACAAGGGAGAAATCTGGCAACTAACCACCTTAACCAAATGGTCAAACTCAGCATCACCAACAATGGAGCAAAGTGACGTGTACACCATCACCTAAGTAGCATTCCTGCCAAAAATGCTTATTCTGAATCTAATCATGAGGAAACAATCAGAAAAGTCCAAATGGAGGGAAATTCTGCAAAATGGATCTGGCCTAAACTCTACAAAAATAAACATTTCATGAATGTCAAAAGAAGACTAAAGATGTAGGATCAATGCTTGATCCTAAATGAGCTCCTGGATCCAAAACAAACAGTTTAAAATGACATAATTGGGGAAATTTAAATTGCATTTCAGACTGCATACTGTATAACGTTGTGTCAATGTTAAATCTTCTGAGCAGTTAAACTTTGGTTACAAAGGAGAGCATTCTTGTTCTTTGGAGATTACATGCTGAAATATTTATAGGTAAATTGTCATGATGTCTGCAATTAACTCAGAAAAGCAGATAAAGCAAGTGTGGCAAAGGTTGACACCTGGTGAATCCAGGTGACGTTTATCTGAGGGTTCCTTGAACTATTCTTGCAACTCTTCTGTAAGTTTGAGATTATCTTCAAAAGAAAAATTGGGGGGGAAAATTGAGTCAAAACATCTTCAGGGTCAAAGCATGGGTTCTAGCCTTTTGTAACCATCCAGTACTAGGGTGGGTAAAAATTACACCACAACATTTATTGAGCATCTACTGTGTGTCCAAGCCTGCTGTATGCTGGAGTGATCACAAAAATAAGACATGGGGCTCAGGCAGTAGTGGAGGAGACGAGTGTGAATTCACCTTCATGGTAAATCAAGTGTGCCCTGGGAGCACAGTGGAGAAAGTGCCTAATTCTCCCTAGGGGAGTGTGGTGCTCGTGTAGTTCTCTTCTCAGAGGAGGCTTATAGAGTGAGGACTCTTGTCTTCAAGAGAGCAAAGGGGAGCAGCAAGTGCCCAGGCACAGAAGCATGGAGAAGCATACTGCACCAAGGGGGCTCTAACAGAGTCATGTAAGGGGGGCTACAGGAGGTGAGGCTGCAAGGGGGCAAATTGCCCCCTCATGAAAGGCCTCATTTGCCCTGCTGAGGATCGTGGACTTTGTTCTGTAGGCAACAGGAAACCACTGAGGTGATCTAAATGGAGAAATGACGTGATTGGGCCTGTGTTTTACAAAAAATCATTCTTA
The DNA here is from genome assembly GCF_964165515.1 of Mesoplodon bidens. Lineage (NCBI taxonomy): Eukaryota > Metazoa > Chordata > Mammalia > Artiodactyla > Ziphiidae > Mesoplodon > Mesoplodon bidens. The sequence goes on along the minus strand of NW_027672586.1, from coordinate 82,293 downwards.
GGACAATTTGAACCATGGACAGGAGTGGGATTAAAAACTGGAAGGGGGGATATTTGTCAGAGTGGAGAGGAGGTGACAGATCTGAGAGGCATTAAAAGTGGAACCCGTGATATGGGAGTGCAGTGGAGGAAGTGTTTTTCAGAGCCTGGGACTTGCACCTTGCTTAGTCACCATCATTCTGAGAGACTAAAATGAAAAGAGGCTGGCGGAGGGCTTAGGTGATAACCCTGGAGATCAGCATGCAGGGGATGGGCAGAAAAATGGAGCCTGAAAAGGGAAACCGAAAGAAGGAGGAAGAAAACAGAGAAGACATTTGATCATGGAAGCCAAGGGTCGGGATGGACGGAGTGGTCAGCAATGTTAGACATGGAAGGGGGCAAGTAGGATAATAAAGAAATTGTTCTTTGGATTTGACCGGAGGGCCATTGGGCCCTTGGCAGGGAGCAGTTTCAGTGAACGACTGGGGCAGAAGCCGGGTCCCAGTGGACAGAGGAGGTGAGAAAGTTGAGACCATGCTTTCAAAATGTTTGACAGGATGGGTAAGAGAAATGGACAGTAGCTGGATATGGATATGGAGTGAAAGGAGATTTTGTGTTTTCCTTTTAAATGTTTTCACGTGCTGATGGGGACTAGCTGGTGAAAAGAGGGCCAGGTGGTAAAGCAAAGCCCCAGAAGCAATGGGAAGAGATGAGTCCAAAAGCAGGTGGGGCTCATCCTGGGATAGGAAGACCCAAGAAGAAAGGATAAGGATGGATGTTTCTATACCAAGCTTGGTTTTGATCAGTTTGATTTGGGGAGAGGGAGAGGAGATGAATGAGGTGGCAAGTTGGACAACTTCAGATGGCATCTCACCTGCAGCAAAGTGAGGGTGATGACACTGACAGGCTTTGGGGAAAGAAATGCAAAATGCTGTAAGAATGTCTTTTTTCCCATAACCCATCTATACCAGGGTAAGACCAAATCATTGTCACCTTTTCTAAACACACCTGCACCACACTTTCTCTGTCTTTCTCTGTCTTTTTCTGTGACAGAAGAAAACATTGTATCCAGGATTGACTTTCGTTAGCAATGCACTAGAATCAGGACTTTGATTCAAGTTTCACACCACAACAGGTCTATAAGAGGCTAAGATTCTGCTTTTATGGAAGTCACCACTCTAATTTATTTCTGTAATTCTGATGCCTATCTCTCAGTTTAGTTTAACTGCATTAATATTTATTCACCAGTATACACGGCTGCCCCCCACCCCACCAGAGCTCGTAGTGCACTGTGACCCCGCATTGCTCTCAGGCTCTGAGCTGTGCCCAGCACACAGTAGGCACCAGGAAATGTTTGTTTGGATAACTGAATGGAAAAGGGAACGAACATTTCTCAAACCTGTCCTTCCAACCTATTAGTAGGCTGTAAAAACAGTTCAACAGGCATCCACCATCAGTGTTATCTCAATGAAAGAGAATAGAGTTTAAATACTAGAGTGATTACATGTGGTAAAGGTAAACATTGCTTCTTAAATCATCACATGTGTGGGGTATGTTATGATTATATTGAGTGAGTTTGTTGTTGTTGTTTTGGTTTGGGTTTTTTTTTTTAGTGTTTGAAAGCCACTGTTGCAGCAGACACAAAGGTAAGTATGATAGCTTACAACTAACTGTTGATCTGTTTTTGCGCATTGTAGAATCCCCAGTGCCTAGCACACAGCAGATCTCAATAAATACTGGTTGCATGAATGGGGGCAGGGGTAAGAAGGGGAGAAATTAAAAGGATTTATTTTAACATGGTTCCCATAGATGAGTTTATATAATAACACTAGGGACTATTTAGCACAGGAATTTCCCGTCTTTAGCTCTTCCATATGCTGTAGATTGCGCAAGTCTTTTATACTCTCTAACTTCAGTTTGCATGTCTATTATTAGCCTTTCTCAACTAGGGCTCCTCATATGAACTGCAGAACACAAAATGACTTGAGTGCCTATTTTCTTGATTCTTCCCAGGATGGTATATAAGTAGTGTCATTCTTAATACATAGGGGAAAAAATATTGGTTGAATGAATCATTTCATAGGAGTAAAAGAAGACATTGGTTGAAGAGATATGAAAGGAGAGAACTGGGCTTTGAAGGTAGAAATGGGAGAGGTCGGTCCAGACCAAAGAAGAAAAGCATTAGCAAAGATGTAAAAGTCAGGAAAGTAACTAGGGGGAAGTAGGCTGGACACAAATGGAATGGGCACTAAGACTGAAATGAGGACATTTTGAGGAAGGTGTGAAAGCCAGTGTGAAGAGTCTTTTTACGCCAACATGAAGGAAATGTGGCTGAGTTGTATCTCCCATAGCGGTATCAGGCCACGCTGGCAGGCTCTGCAGCCCTGTGCTTGGATCCAAGTCTTGGCTCTGCCACTTACCAGTTGAGTGGCCTTGGGCAAATTCCCTAACCTCTTTGTACGTCATCACCTCTTTGTACTTTGTAAAATGTGGATACTATTACTACCTATCTGTATTACCATTAGATTCAACTGCTAGTAACAGAGTAGCAATAACAGAATAATACAAGACAGCCTTTTCCTTTCATGTAAAAATAGGCAGTCCATGGTGAATATGGAAGGTATACAATCATCAGGGACCTGAGCTTACATTAGCAATCCTCACCACATGGCTTCCATATCAGGGTCCAGTTCCAGTCAACACAACCACATTCTAACCAGAAGGAAGAAGAAAGACCAAGTGTACATCCTCAACTTGTAAGACATATCCCAGCACTTCTGCTTAGATCCTATTGGCCAGAACACGTCACATGGCAACACCTAGCAAAGAAGGCTGGGAGTATTATCCTTATTCCAGTCAGCCATGTGCCCAGCCAACATTTGGGAGTTCTGTTCCCAAAGAAGGGAAGAAGAGATATTGGGGGAAAACTAGCAGTGTTTGCCACCCAACCTCATAGGTAGTGTGACGTTAAAGGAATTAATACAACTAAAGCTCTTAGAACAGTTCCAGGCATGAAGGAAGCACTTAAAAATGTTTTTGTCTTATCCTCACCCTCCCTGGCTGGTCTCCTTTACTCCCAAACACAAGCTACCACCAAACTCCAAACACTCTTCAATTGACACTTCTAGATTTACCAGCCAAGTCAGGCAACTCCTAGAGGCAATGTTCCTGTCAAGGGAGTCCTGCATCTTGCAGTAATTGTATCCTTGCCAGTTCAGACATTAGTTGGGAGCACCCTGAGGGTAGCCTTGGCACAAATGCAGCAGTGACTCAGAGAACAGCAGCAGGGCTGACCCTCAATTATGCATCCTGCCCAGGAGATCTGAGAGGTACATTTTCCTCTGTCACTTTACACCCCACTTTTACATAGCTTCTCTAATAGTTAGGATACAAACTAGGCTTCTGTAGCAAGAGACTCTCCCCACCCCCATCACCCATCCCCATCCCCCAAAGTGGCTTAAACCAGTTGGAAGTTTATTTCTTTCTCACTAGTGGTTTAGGACCAGTGGAAGCTGGATGTGTGGGGCTTTCAGATTGTATGTTGTTGCTCTGCCATTTCTGAGATGCTGCCCTCATCTGCTTTGTCAAAGATGGCTCACAACCACTTCCCTATTCTTACCTGCAGGAAGAGGGAAAGAAAAAAGGCAGGTGTGCTTCTCTCCTTTCAAGGGCATGACTCAGAAATTGAGACATCACTGCTATGCTCATCTCAGTGGCCATAACTTAGTCACACACTCCCAGATAAAATTAGAGGAAGGAGTTGTTAATAAAGGAAGGCAAGTAGAATAGACATTTGGAGAATAACTTACAAGCCCTGGCTCACTGCCACGTCCCTGAGCCTGCTTCTCCTATTGTTCCCCTCCTGGCTTCCCTCTGTAGGCCTGTGGGCAGCATCACCTATCATCCAAGGGCTGGATGTTCTATTCATCTGTGCGCCACCCTGCCCTTGTCTCCAGAGCTCCGCCCCACATAGCTCAAGGGGGCACCGTCCATGGTGCTGTCTACACTTCACAACAAGTTGTACAGTAAGGCAACCTTGCTTATCCCTCACAGTTGACAGCCTATCAAGTCTACCTTCTGTGTTTTGCTTGAATCATTTTTTTCTTTATTCCATCCCACCCTGTTTTGCTAGGGGTCTTCACTTTTTACTGCTTGGCTCCTTACAATGTCTTTCCTAATGGTCTCCCTGCCCCCACTAGTTTCTTTCCTCTCCAATCTATGTTCTCCAATCTATGGAGAAAAGGGAACCCTCCTACACTGTTGGTGGGAATGCAAATTGGTACAACCACTATGGAGGACTGTATGGAGGTTCCTTAAAAAACTAAAAATAGAACTACCATATGACCCAGCAATCCTACCCCTGAACATATATCTGGAGAAAACCATAATTCGAGAAGATACATGCATGCACCCCTATGTTCTCTGCAGCACTATTTACAATAGCCAAGACATGGAAGCCACCTAAATGTCCATCGACAGATGAATGGATAAAGAAGATGTGGTACATATATACAATGCAGTATTACTCAGGCTTAAAAAAGAGTGAAATAATGTCATTTGCAGCAACATGGATGAACCTAGAGATTATCATGCTAAGTGAAGTCAGACAAACATAAATATCATATGACATCACATATATGGAATCATAAGAGATGATACAGGGACTTCCCTGGTGGTCCAGTGGTTAAGACTCTGTGCTCCCAACGCAGGGGGCCCGGGTTCGATCCCTGATTGGGGAACTGGATCCCACATGCTGCAACTAAAATATCCTGCATGCCACAACAAAAGATCCTGCATGCCACAACTAAAGATCCTGCACATGGCAACAAAGATCCCGTGTGCCGCAACTAAGACCTGGCGCAGCCAAATAAATATTAAAAAAAAAAATAAAAAGATGATACAAATGAATTTACTTACAAAACAGAAACAGACTCAAGACTTTGAGAACAAACTTATGGTTACCAAAGGGGAAAGGTGGAGGGGAGGGATAAATTAGGAGTTTGGGATTAACATATACACACCACTATATATAAAATCGATAATCAACAAGGGCCTACTGTATGGCACAGGGAACTGTACTTGATATTCTGTAAAAACCTACATGGGAAAAATCTGAAAAAGAATGGATATATGTATATGTATAGCTAAATCACTTTGTTCTACACCTGAAACTGACACAACATTGTAAATCAACTATACCCCAATATAAAATAAAAATTAAAAATTTTTATTAAAAATAAGCTTTTCCAGCATAATAGTCACCAAAATCAATGGTGCTGGAACCAAGGATATGTGGCCCTGTGTTTGGTGGAATAGTGACATACAGTGGGATTGATAAAATGCATAAATGAATGGAGCATAATGGGAATCAGGTTTCTCACTATTGGAGAAGGAAATTATGGAGCAGATGAAGCTAGAGTAGACCTTGCTGGATTGGAATGGGAAGTATTGGTATAAGCTCATGATCTTTCGTAAGGATAGACAGCTATAGATATTGATATTGTGGTGGTTTTAAAGTAGGTCCAGGGCTTCCCTGGTGGCTCAGTGGTTAAGAGTCCGCCTGCCAATGGAGGGGACACAGGTTCAAGCCCTGGTCAAGGAAGAGCTCACATGCTGGGTAGCAACTAAGCCCACGCACCACAACGACTGAGCCTGCACTCTAGAGCCTGCGAGCCACAACTACTGAAGACTGCGCACCTAGAGCCCGTGCTCTGCAACAAGAGAAGCCACCTCAGTGAGAAGCCCACTCACCTCAACAAAGAGTAGCCCCCACTCACTGCAACTAGAGAAAGCCCTCGCACAGCAAAGAAGACCCAACGCAGTAAAAAATAAATTAAATAAATAAATAAAGTAGGTCCACATTTTGGTGGGTTTTTCTTTTATTCTCTTCCGTTCAAAGGTAGAATATAATCTCCTTGCCCTTGAATGTGGGCTGAACTTAATGCCTAGGTGACCTCCAATACTAGGTCATGAAAAGGATACAGCATTCACCTTCTTTCTCTCTCTCTCTCTCTCTCTCTTTCTCTCTGCTTGACTTTGGAACCCAGTCACCAACTTGTGAGGAAGCCAGGGTCCCATGGACAGGCCATACATAGGTGTTCCAGTGACAGCTCCTGAGCTGACAGCCAGCAGCAACTGCCAAATATGTGAATGAACAACCTTTATTGATTGCAGCCCCAAGGACCCAAACATCATGGCGCAGAGAAAGTCATTCCCCACTGTACCCACTTTGAATTCCTGGCCTCATAAACCATGAGAGACAATACAGAATTATTAATTACTTAAGTCACTAAGTTTGAGGGTAATTTGTTACATAGCAATAGATAATTAATACATATTATATGTCTGCATATATGTGTATTATGTGTTTGTACATACATAATATTTCCTACCTCTGTGCACTGAGAGAGTCTAGAAACAATGATAACTCAGGAGTAATGAGCATACCTAGTGTGCAGTTCTTGTTTTCAGAATACCAATCTCCCCTAAAGAAATAGCTGATTCAGGGTCTGGGGCAGAGAAAGTACAAGATGAGCTTGGAACATCCTGTATAGCAAAGTGCTTAAGTATGTCTAAAGGACCAAGAGCCAACTTGAAGGGGTCCCCACTGGCCATATCTGGGAACATATGCACATCCAAATAAATAATGATTGTAAAGGATTATAACCCACTGAATAAAACAGGAATCTAAAAGTTCATACTGATATATTTAATGAATGAATGAATGAATGAATAGGAGAGAAGGGAGAGCCTTCCTTTCAGTAGACTTCCAACTAATATTGTTTATTAATAAGTAAAAACTACTTATTAACTTGACGGGAGAAATCTGACAAACACCATCTCAACCTAGTGGTAAAAATTAAATTACATCAATACATATGACAGCACATGCCTCCTGATATGATGCACTGAGATCACAGGATCACCTATGGAATATTCCTGCCAAAGATACATGATCTGAACCTAATCAGGAAGAGACATCAGGCAGACTTCCCTGGTGGCACAGTGGTTAAGAATCCGCCTGCCAATGCAGAGGACATGGGTTCAAGCCCTGGTCCGGGAAGATCCCACATGCTGCAGAACAACTAAGCCTGTGCTGAGCCTGCGCTCTAAAGCCCACGAGCCACAACTACTGAGCCCGCGTGCCACAACTACTGATGCCCACGCCTAGAGCCTGAGCTCTGCAACAAGAGAAGCCACCGCAATGAGAAGCCTGCGCACCACATGAAGAGTAACCCCCGCTCACCGCAACTAGAGAAAGCCCACGCACGGAGCAATGAAGACCCAATGCAGCCAAAAACAAATAAATTTATTTAAAAAAATAAAGTCTTTATAAAAAAGAAAGAAAGAAAGAAACATTGGGCAAACCCAACAGTGAGGGACATGCTACAAAGTAACTGATCTGTAATCTTCAAAAGTGTCAAGGTCAGGGGCTTCCCTGGTGGCGCAGTGGTTGAGAGTCCGCCTGCCGATACAGGAGACACGGGTTTGTGCCCTGGTCCAGGAGGATCCCACATGCCGCGGAGCGGCTAGGCCCGTGAGCCATGGCTGCTGAGCCTGAGCATCCGGAAGTGTCAAGGTCAGAAAAGTCAAGGAAAGTCTGAGGAACTGGTCCAAACTGAAGAGACTAAAGAGACATGACAGCTAAACAGAAAGCATTATCCTGAACTGGATCCTTGACCTATAAAGAATATAACTGGGACAGCCAGCAAATTTTGAATGAGGCCTGTCAATTAGATGGCAATAGTGTATCAGCGTTAATTCATGGATGGCCTTGGTTATGTGCATGTCCCAGTTTGTAGGAAATATGCGCTGAAGTGCTAAGGCTGAGTAATATAGTGTATTTGCATCTTACTCTCAAATGCTTTAAGCATGAATTTTATGGAGAGAGAGAATGATAAAACCAATGTGTTAAACTGTTAACTGGGGAATCTGAGTGAAAGCATACAGTTCTTTGTACTGCTCTTGCAACTTTTCTGTAAATTTGAAATGATTTAAATGTAAAACTTTTTTTAAAAATAGGCTTTCCCAGTTTGTTGTTTGTCTTTTGACTTTATTTTTTCCTAAACAGAGTTTTTGTAAAAATACTCTAATTTACCAAGCTTTTCCCTTTTGGCTTTTGGGTGACATGTCTTGCTTGGGTAACCATTTGAAGAAGGTCCCTGAGTCCACAGCTAATTAAAGAGGAAAGGTGGTGAGTTTGATCCCACTTCTACAAGAGAAACACCAATGAGCATTGAGAAGGAAAGCTCAGCTTTTAACTGGAGCCATAGCTTAGCAGATGGAAACGGGGAGTCCTACAGCTTTGCTGCCCCCTGGGTATCTTCAGTTGAATTTCTGGTGGACACCTCAAATTTGGCAGAGCTATCCCTTCAACTAGTCACCTCTCTGGACATTCCTATCTCTGACAGTCAGATATCCAAACTCAGGAGTCACTTCTGTGTCCTCTCATTTCCCCATATCAAGCCAGAAACTGACATTCTTTACTCCTGGTGTTCTGCCACCTCCCTATTCCAGACCCTCATCCTTCAACCCTGAATTGTCACTAGAGTCATCTCCATTCATCTCCAAGTTGCTACTCATCAATAACCTAATCCTGTAGAAGAGTTCTCAGGGACCCCCCCTTAACTGCCTTAAATTGTTTATTATACACAGTGTTACTTTAAACCATGTAGAAACATAAAACTGGACATCAACTCATTCTTAGAGCTCTCATTCAATTCTAAAATCAAAAGAAATTTACAAAAAAAATACAAACAAAAGTATAAAACTAATAAAATTCAAATTAACATTTAGTTAATTTGATTCACCCTGTCGTTGTGGCACCATTGATTGGCTCTTCTGGAATTCCATGTGCCTGTGCTATCATGGGCACTGATGGCCAATTTTCCCACTATTTTCTTCTACTGGAAGTTTTACAAAACCTCAGCTAGTATAGTCAGTCACCAGGAAATTGGCCTTCACTTTGACATAGATGCATCGTTTATGGATTCATTCCTCCTCTACTCTTTTCTTGTTAGGTTATGACAAAGTAACTTGGTTTTATAAATATGGACTCAGATACAGGCAATGAAACCATGACATCATATGGGAATACTCAGCTATAAACGGTCATCTAGCTATGTCTGAAATTTCTTAGAATTTTAAATATTCAGAGCAACATTATTCACAATAGACAAAAGGTGAAGCAATACAAGTGTCCATCAACAGATAAATGAATAAACAAATGAATAAACAAAATGTGGGATATGCATACAAATGGAATATTATTCAGGCAATAAAAGGAAGGAAACTCTGACACATGGATAAACCCTGAGGACATTATGCTGGGTGAAAGAAGCTGGTCACAAAGGGACGAATACTGTGATTCCACTTGTATGAGGTACTTAGTCAAATTCGTAGAGACAGAAAGTACATTGGTGGTTACCAGGGGCTGGGGTGGTGGGGAACGAGGAGTTCATGTTTAATGGGTACAGAGTTAGAGTTTTGCAAACTGAAGAGTTCTGTGGATGGATGTGACAGCTATACAGTGTGAGTGTACTTAATATTACTTAACTGTGCACTTAACATGGTTAAGGTGGTAAATTTTCTGTGTATTACGGACAAAGGATTAACCTCCAAAATATATAAACAGCTCATGCAGCTCAATATTAAAAAAACAAACAACCCAATTAAAAAATGGGCAGGGCTTCCCTGGTGGCGCAGTGGTTGAGAGTCCGCCTGCCGATGCAGGGGACACGGGCTCGTGCCCTGGTCCGGGAGGATCCCACATGCCGCGGAGCGGCTGGGCCTGTGAGCCGTGGCCGCTGAGCCTGTGCGTCCGGAGCCTGTGCTCCGCAACGGGAGAGGCCACAGCAGTGAGAGGCCCGCGTACCGCAAAAAAAAAAAAAAAAAAAAAAGGGACAAAATTTGGAAAAGAAAGAATGCTCTTGATGTTAAGGCTTGGAAAGGAACTTCACTTTTAAACAGGAAATTAGCATTTCTAAAACCCTGAAACAGGAAAAAATAGATAGCTACAGCCTTATTATTTGCTGCATTTTAAATTGTCTTGTATTATTTCTAGATACATTTACTAGTGTGACTTTAAATCTGATCCCAACTTATCAGCATGGATTTATACCATTTATATAAAAAAACCACCAATAAAAAGAAGATGCAACTGAGGCAAATTAGAAGGATGACAAAGAAAGTGAATGCTGTGGTTTCAAAGCTCATAGGTGGAAGACTCATCCACTCTCACAGTCACAGATCGTCCAGATATACTTTTCCAGCTCAGTTTGAATGTAGTTCGCTTGTTCTTTAAATTTTCTGGAAACAGACGACTAAAAGGGTGCTTTCATTGTTGTTCTTTGGATCCGCTTCATCAGATATGCTCTGCTTGCTTTGGTGGCGTGGACTCACACGGCTTAATTTCTCTCCACAAACATGGTAGGGGCTGAGGTGGCTAGAGGGGAGACTGAGCTGGGACACGTGGGACTCAGCCCACCTCCCCTCACCCCAAAACTATCGGAATTCAGAGGACAGAGGAATTGGAGCAGCTGGAGCCGAGCCCAGCTCCCCATTCTTCCTTCTGCAGTGACATCATAGCACCAGGATCAGAGAACCAGGCCAACCCCACCCATCACCTGAAGTCAGAACCACGAAACTCCCCCCTGGGCGGCAGTCTATCTGTCCTCCCCTCTGAGAGGTCCGGAGTGGCTTTGGATAAGGATTTTCTTCCTACACTTGAAATACCATCTGTCCTTTCTTAACCTGAGCCTATGTTACTGTTTCTTTCACAGACCATGAACAATCAGTCCACTTCCTTCTTATACAATCCCTCTCCACAGCCCTGTGGTCAGTAATTGACTTACTTCATAATGGTGTTCTCTCCAGGCTAACTAGCCCACGTCCTTCAGATCCCACATCATCGGACGTAATTTCTGGACATACAGAAAAGGCGGCAGCTCTGGAGGCCAGAGCTGAAGAAGCAGGAGTAGAATAAGATGATCAGAGTAAAGATGACCCCCCGCCTGACCTAACTTCAGGTGAGTAAGTGATGCCCATGACAAGGACGGGGAGAGTAGTGCTAGGATTTTCTGAGAACAGGAGGATATAAGGAGTATGGCAGCTGCTGCCGGTCATGTCTGAAAAAGTCCGAAGGTGAGCCCTGTGGGTTTTTGGGCTGCAGTGACACTGGCTCTTCTCTAGAGGGGCAGGGACATTGATTTCTTTATCTTTGAATTCTCCACCAAGTCAGAACCTGCAGATTCCATAAATGTTGAATGAATGCGCGCGTGTGTGTGTGTGTGTACAGAGTTTGTTCGAGGGCTCAGGCCAAAGATGATTTTGCAGAATATGTGAACATATGAATGTGAATTTTTGCAGAATTTTTGGAGGCTTCCTCCAGCTAAAGCTCCCAGATGAAGACTCAGAGCCTGTCTCACCCTCCTTACACTACACTGCTACCAGACTGAGATTTTAAGAGCCCAAATCTTCTCATGTCTCATGTATTCTAGTAATGCACAATGGTAATATTTTATATCTACCTACTGGTGGTTACACAGGTCCAGATATACATAAAAACCCATCAAACTGTGTGCTTAAGATTAGTGCACTTCATGTGCACTATGGTGTGGGTATTATACCTGAATAAAAAGGTATAATTTTTCATCCCCATGCCTAAATTTGAGTGTGTGTGGTACAAAGAGTAATGCGTGACTAGGGTGCACTCTTGCTGGTTGGCTCTGTCTCCAAGATTGTTTGCTACACATAACACATATTCTGAGACCAGGGACCTTTGGCAAGAATACAGTAGTAGCAAAAAGTAAGGGCTGGTAAGACTGTATCATTAGGGCTTTCTTTCACTGAACGTAGCTTGCGAACAGATATCCTAAATTGTTAGTTAACATAATTCTGAATATGTATATTAATATAATTAGAGTATAGTTAATACAAATTCTGAAAACTGGAAGGTTATCAAACTTTGGTCTCTAAATCACATTTTAAATGCATTGGACTGTAAACTTTGTGATGCCATGGAATCTTACTCAGAGATAGGTCTGCAGAACCTAATACAGTGTGCCTTACACACAGAAGGCATGTGCTCAAAGGTTATTTGTAGTGGAACATTACTACCAATTCTACAGAAATAAAAAATATTCTAAGAGAGTATTATGAACAATTGTATGCTAACAAACTGAATAACCTAGATGAAATGGAAAAATTCCTAGAAACAAAAAACCTACCAAGACTGAATCATGAAGAAATAGAAAATCTGAATAGAACTATAATAAGCAGGCTGAATCAACAAACAAACAAACAAACAACCTCCCAACAAAGAAAAGTCCTGGACCAGATGGTTTCACTGAGGAATACTATCAAACATTTAAAGAAGAACAAACATCAATGTTTCTCAAACTAATCCAAAAAAATTAAAGAAAAAGGAATACTTCATAACTCATTCTATAAGGCCAGCGTTACGTTGATACCAAAGCCAGGCAAAGATACCACACACACACAAAAAAAAGCCTGAAGACCAATAACTCTCATGAATATTGAAGCAAAAATCCCCAACAAAGTAATAGCAAACTGAATTTAGCAGCAGCATATTGAAAGGATTATACACCATGACCAAGTGGGACTTACTCTTAGAATGCAAAGATAGTTCAACATACAAAAATCAACATAATACACCACATTAATGGAATGAAGGGGGGGGAAATGATCTTCTCAATTGATGAAGGAAAGGCATTCACCAAAATTTACCATCATTTCATGCTAAAACACTCAACAAAGTAGGAATAGAAGGAAACTACCCCAACATAGTAAAGGCCATATATAGAAACCCCACAGCTAATATCATACCCAATGGTGAGAAAATATTTGCAAATCATATATTTGATAACAGATTAATATCCAGAATATACACAGAACTCCTATAACTCAACAACAACAATAACAAAATCCAATTCATATATGGGCAAAGGACTTGATTAGATGTTTCTCCAAAGAAGATATACCAATGGTCAACAATACATGAAAAGATGCAACATCACTAATCATTAAGGAGCTAATCAAAATCACAATGAGAGGGGCTTCCCTGGTGGCGCAGTTGTTGGGAGTCCACCTGCTGATGCAGGGGACACGGGTTCGTGCCCCGGTCCGGGAGGATCCCACATGCCGCGGAGCAGCTTGGCCCGTGAACCATGGCTGCTGAGCCTGCGCGTCCGGAGCCTGTGCTCCGCAATGGGAGAGGCCACAATAGTGAGAGGCCTGCGTACCACAAAAAAAAAAAAAAAAAAAAATCACAATGAGATATCACCTCACGCCCCATTAAAAGGCTACTATTACAAAGAAAAAACAAAACCAAGTGTTGGTAAGGATGTGGAGAAATTGGAACTCTTGTGCACTGCTGTTGCAAATGGAACATGGTGCAGTCACCGTGGAAAACAGTATGTCACTTCTTCAAAAAATTAAACACAGATTTCCATATGACCCAGCAATTCCACTTCTGAGTATATACACAAATGAAGTAAAAGCAGGGACTCTTAACGGTACACCCATGTTCATAGCAGGGTTATTCACAATACCCAAAAGGTAGAAACAACCAAAGTATGCATCGACAGGTAAGTGGATAAACAAAATGTGGCATACACATACAATGGAACGCTGTACAGCCTTAAAAAGGAATGAAATTTTGGTACGCTACATGTGAATGAACAGTTGAAGGCATTATGCTAAGTGAAGTAAGCCAGATACAAAAGGACACATATTGCATGAGTCCACTTATATCACATTCCTAGAATAGTCAAATTCATAGATACAGAAAATAGAGTAGTGGTTACCAGGTGCTGGGGCGAGGGGGAAACGGTGAGTTATTGTTTAATGGATATAGAGTTTCACTTTGGGATGGTGAAAGAGTTCTGGAGATGGATGGTGGTGATGGTTACACAGCAATGTGAATGTACTTAATGTCACTGAACTGTACACTTAAAATGGTTAAAACGGGGCTTCCCTGGTGGTGCAGTGGTTGAGAGTCTGCCTGCTGGGGACACAGGTTCGTGCCCCGGTCAGGGAAGATCCCACATGCCGCAGAGCGGCTGGGCCTGTGAGGCATGGCCGCTGAGCCTGCGTGTCTGGAGCCTGTGCTCCGCAACAGGGGAGGCCACAACAGTGAGAGGCCCGCGTACCGCAAAAAAAAAAAAAAAAAGAAAAAGGTTAAAATGGTAAATTTTGTGTTGCATATATTTTATCACAATTTTTAAAAATTATTTGTGCAAAAAAGGAAGGGTAACTCATCTCTAAAGTGGCCTGGTACGAGGCAGGCACGGGAGAAACAAGACACCCAGCACACAGAGATCTTGTTTCAACCTCCATCCATTTGCTCAGTTTGTTTCCCCACTGTAATTGTCCTCCCCCTCCCTCAGCCCTTTACGTGTCCCCACCTCTAAATCCTCCAAGACTTGGTTCTTGGACTGCTCTTCCACAATGTCATCACCACCCACTGGCCTTCCTTCCTTCTTGCTTTCACTCAGTGACACACCATGTCACCTGCCTGCATCCCAAACCCTTGTCCCGTTCAGCTCCAGCCACAGACATGCCTCCCCCTCCTGCCTTCAGTCTCCTTTGGGGTGGTGGCCAGAGGATATGGACTCCTGGCAACAGGGTCCACAGCAATTTGTGCTCCAGATGGGTCCAGGGTGCATGTAAATCCCCAGCCACCTCCCTAAGGCCTTGATCCATTTGATCTGGTGAGCTCCTCTGACAAAGTATGATCCCTGAATTGCAGGATCAAGATGAGGACATTCAGAGCACCCACAAGTCACAGCTGCCTGAACTTGGAAATCAGGAATGAGCACAAGACCCAGGCCTGGCTGATCAGAACAGTCTACAGTTCAAGGGCCAACATGTGACCTAACCAGCTCAGTTAGTCTCAATGTCAAGACATTTGCAGAAACTATCAGCACAGAAGAGAATAGGGCTGAGAGACGTATATGGAGAGAGACAAATTGTACATGACTCTGCTTGATCTAATCATGCTTGAAGCCTTGATTTTCAGTGTGGACTGGAAGTGGGGCTTTCAGTTATATGAGCCAATGCTAATATAACATTTTGGCTTAAGCTGGTTTGAGTGGGGTTTTTGTCTCTTGCAATCCAAGATTCGTGACCAAAACACAATGTAACCAACATCATACTGCCTCCCTTTCTGAGCCCTCAATTCCTAACCTGAGATTCCTTGACTCCTCACACAAGAGCCACTGAGCCCATCAACCATGTCCTGACTTTGGTGAACATCAAATATGTTCCCTCTAGCCTCCAAGGACAAGTGGAATAAAATGAGTACCTTTTCTCTTTCATCAGATTAGTGCAGCCTTTTTCCCTACCACAGCTAGTGGGGCTGCTTGGAGGTCTTATTTTAGATTTTGGAAAGCTAAATGGAAGTTACTGAAACTCATCAACATCGAGCTATGATATTTAACAGGGCACTTGGATTGAAACAGTTTTTTCCTTCTACCTTAATGGCCAAAACCTGTCACTTCTTACTAGAGGAAGGAAGAAAAAAATGATATTAAACATCAAGGTAAATGGCTAGTATGTCAGTACATATAATGTCCACACAAGAGAAACGTTCTGTTGAGAAACCTTCATTATTTATGATTCACAGTTAACCTTTTCACACAGAAACTGTTGAAAACTTCAGAAAGTCACTGCAGCTTGATAAGGTTTTTAGGCAATCCATTCATCACCCCATTGTTTCTCACGGAACAAGTAACACTGAGCTAGACAACAGGAAACGCTGCCCTTGGCAGAGGTGATGACACCAAGACAACACTTCTCTCATTAAGGAGACAGGCACCAATTCCAAAATGCCAGTTAAGCAGAAGAGCCTACAAATTCACTGCAAAAGATTTAGCAACACTTTATAGCTAATATCTATCCATCTGAAATTGAAATGTCTTTGAGAGAGAGTATGTCAGAAGCAGTGTACTATTAATATTACATTATAACCACCAAAATTGGGTAAATACATTCCTGGCTTCAACCACGATAGCCACAACACCCGTGCATACACCCATCCTAGGCCACATTTTAGAAGTCCCTCTGTCTTGCAGGCTTCGTGAGGATGGAAGAATATAGAGTTGAGGATTCAGCCACCACTGAGCCACCATCCCTGTGGGTCCTATTCTACCCTTCTGGTTCGTGAAGGGTATAGCTCGGCTACAGGCAGAGGAGAATGTTCTTGCCTCATATTTGAGCATCTTCTGCCTTGCCCCATGCTACACGGTCAGTGAGGATTAAATTCCATGGACTTTGAAAAACAGATCGGTTTTGATGCTACACTCCTGAGATGTCTGAGAAGAGTGTTAAAGCTGACCTGATTCATCGGTTCCTGGGAGCCTTCCTGACCTCAGGAATCCAACCCAGGGAAGAGGCAATACGACATTCTTTCCTACCTCAGGGTTTGTATAGGCTGCTTTTGCACTTAAATTGTTCTCAAGCCCCTTTCCCATTTCCCATCCCTGCAAAAACCCAGCACCTGTAACAAGCAGTGACAGCCCTAACCAAGGGGCAGATGGGAGACTTCCTTTGGTGCTTTAGTTTGGGAGCTCAAAACCACTGATGGCAGTGGTTTGGTTTTGTTTTCTCCTTTTCTGTTCATTCTGTTCAATCTGTAAGCTTTTTGCTTTTATTTCCTTCTAAACATAATTTTCTCTAAATCATTTGTACTGTTATGATTTTGTATATCTTATTTTAATGTCTTAGTTTTTAGTTTTGATCAACCCTTTGATCTCAACATTTCTTTAAAGGATATTAAGGAATTATCTAGGGCAGAGCTTCACTAACTCGCTGTGGTGAAGGAGCAGGTTTTTTATTTTTAATCTCAGTCCACTGAGGACCAATATTTTAGTAAAACAAAAACTAAAGCAATGATACACTTGGATATCACAGCAATGTAAAATAGTTATTTAAAGTTTCTACGTATTTACTCTCAATTTCTGCATTTAGTTGCAGACCAGTGACAATTAGGGACCAGCACCAGTTCACAGGTCACATTCAGACCTGGTTACCAATTCCCTCATTTATTTGTTTTAAATGGCATTTTTCATTGTAGAAAATTTGGAAAATGAAGAAAAAAAACCAAAAATCTCTCATGATTCCACTACCTAGAGAGAAAAACTGTTGAAATATACTGATATTTTATATTATATATACTGATATATGTACATACATATGTATGTGTGTGTGTATATATATACATATATATAGTGGTTGCACAGCCATCATACAATCTAAATTTAAAGCATTTTTATCACCTCTACAAGAAACCCTCTACCATTAGCAGTCACTCCCTACTCTCCACTCCCTAGTCCCTAGGAACCACTAATCTAATTTCTGCCTCTATAGATGTGCCTTTTCTTGACATTTCGTATAAATGGAATCATACAATATGTGTTTTTTTGTGTTTGGCTACTCTCAACTTAGCATAATGTTTTTTTGTTTTCTTGTTTTTTTAACATCTTTATTGGAGTATAATTGCTTTACAATGGTGTGTTAGTTTCTGCTTTATAACAAAGTGAATCAGTTATACATATACATATATCCCCATATCTCTTCCCTCTTGCATCTCCCTCCCTCCCACCCTCCCTATCCCACCCCTCTAGGTGGTCACAAAGCACCAAGCTCATCTCCCTGTGTTATGCGGCTGCTTCCCACTAGCTATCTATTTTATATTTGGTAGTGTATATATGTCCATGCCACTCTCTCAATTTCTCCCAGCTTACCCTTCCCCCTCCCTGTATCCTCAAGTCCATTCTGTAGTAGGTCTGTGTCTTTATTCCTGTCTTGCCCCTAGGTTCTTCATGACCTTTTTTTTTTTTTAGATTCCATATATATAGCATAATGTTTTTATGATTCATCCATGTTGTGGCATGTAACAGTATTTCATTCCTTTTTATTGCTGAATAACATTATATCCTATGAATATATCAAATTTTGTTTATCCATTCATCAGTTGATGGACGTTTGCATTGTTTCCACTCTGGCTATTATGAATAATGCTGCTATGAACATTCATGTGTAAGTTTTTGCATAGACATGTTTTCATTTCTCTTGGGTAAATACCTAGGTGTGAAATTGCTGAGTCATATGGTAATTCTGTGTTTAGCATTTTGAGAAAACCCATATCTATTTTATAATTTAAAAAATTGGAACCAGTGTATATATACTTTGTTAAACTTAATATCATTTTTATTATGAACATTTTGCAATGTCTTTCAATAATCTTCAAAAAGATGACTTTTAATACTTATAAATTTTTCCTTTTTATATAAGCATTGCAATTATTTTCTTATTGTTGGACAACCTACTGCTTTTATACATAGCATTGATGGGCATATTTGTACATAAATATGTGAGCACAACTCTGATACTATTAAATCTTTACTTTTATTAAATATTAATCTTTGCATTTATTTTCAAAAGCTTATTGGCTTCTGGCTCTTTTATTTTAAATCTCATCCATTTTGTGTCATTGCTTTTTGGCTCCAAATATCTCACATATTGATCCATTATTTTTAACTTCTATTTATTCCTCCCCTCCTCTTTTTTTTTTTCACCTTATTTCTAGTTTCTTAGATTTAGTCTCCTCTCAACCTTTGTTAAGGCAAAAGTAATATTCTCCTTTAGGTTTAGAAACTGTTAAAAAAACACTTTGATTTCATTATAATTTGTCTCATTAACTTATACAAAGGGGGATAACAAAAGGGGATAATAAATCAATCATCTGAAGAACCCAACACTTATTCTTGCTTTTTTTTTTTTTTTTTGCTTTGGGGAAGAAAAAAATTAGAAAAAAAACATGCATCGATGATGTGACTTGAATTTTAAGAAAAATATTTCATAAATAAGCACTATTTCCCATACATGCACTCTTTCTGATTCGAAGCAATTTTCTTCTTCTTTTTTTTTTTTGGCAAAATATTTAACGTCTGTAAGTGTGCCTCACCCTCCCATTCCTGTTATGATTCGATAGCCTCTCCAAACTGGCTGTACCAGAGAAAACATGGGCACATTTTCACAGCAGGATTCGAAAACCATTAAAGCCCTGGTCCTCTTGACTCAGAAATGACTGCAGGTGAGGTCCTTCCACAGCATGCCTCAGGCATCTCTGCTCAAGGCAAAAAGCCCCCCATTTCTACAAGACTCCCGAGGTGTTCTGTTTCTGCAGCTTGGCACTGGGAGCTGGGAGGCTGGAAATAGTGGTAGGCTCGTGCACTGCAGAGGTAGTCCCCATACACAGTGAGAAGCATCATGGAGGAGGAGAAGGTCTTGTAGCCAATGTTAGCTAGTTTCTTGGCAGTTGGCATGTTGTCCCCCTCTAGGATTCAGCTCCCAACGCGAGCTAGGGCCCCATGGGCCAGACGTAGCATAACCCCCCGCAGCAAGGCTGGAGCCCACAGTGGCTGCCCAGAGCAATTTTCTTAAGTCTAGAAGTTAGTCTCTCTTGTAGATGTCAAAGCCTTTATTGATCACGAGCCTTTATTACCCTATTTGAATTAAAAGAAACCCCAGATTCACAAATCTGCCATTTGAGCAATTTAGTTTTTTAGAAACTTGCTTAAACTTCATTAATCAAACACTTTCAACTTTTCTGTTACCTTTTCAATCTCAAGGTAAAAATGATCATGGTACATCACTGATTACCTAATACTTCCTCTCTGTATAAGATTTTGGTTACTGCTGGGTAAAAAAAGGAAAAAAAAAACAACTTTTTTTTAGTCGACTTTATTTCTTAGAACATTTTAAAATTTACAGAAAACTTGAGAAGTTAGTACAGAGAGTTCTCATATACCTCATACCCAGTTTCCCCTATTATTAACATATTACATTAGTGTGGTACATTTGTTATAATTAATGAACCAACATCAACACATTATTAATAACTATAGTCCATAATTGTTTCAGATTTCCTTAGTTTTTGTCTAATGTCTTTTTCTGGTCCAGGATGCTACATTATAATTAGTTGTCATGTCTCCTTAGACTCCTCTCTGCTATTAAAGTTTCTCAGACCTTCCTTGTTTCTGACGACCTTGACTGTTTTCAGGACAACAGGTCAGATACATTGTAGGATGACCCACTACTGGAATTTGAACATATATTTTTTTAATTCCAAATTTTCTCTGAAGTAAGACACATCCTTTTTTTTTCTTTTTAATTTTATTTATTTTTGGATGCATTGGGTCTTCATTGCTGTGCGCGGGCTTTCTCTAGTTGTGGCGAGCGGGGCCTACTCTTCGTTGCGGTGCGTGGGCTTCTCATTGCGGTGGCTTCTCTTGTTGCCGAGCATGGGCTCTAGGCACGTGGGCTTCAGTAGTTGTGGCTTGCGGGCTTAGTTGTTCTGCAGCATGTGGGATCTTCCTGGGCCAGGGATCAAATCCGTGTCTCCTGCACTGGCAGGTGGATTCTTAACCGCTGTGCCACCAGGGAAGCCCCCAAGACACTTATTCTTAATCCCACATCTTCTATCCTTCTATTGTTGATTTACTCAAACATTTTAAATTGTCTTCTTCCTCTTTGTCTACATTTATATTTTTCCTTCATTTACATAGAAGTTTGGTAAACAGCACAGCCAGGCTATAGGCATAGTTTTAAGAAAACAGCCCACTCTATGGCAGGGGGTTAGCGGCACACCCATCCTGCACATCCTAATGCATTCTCTATACCCGATCATTCTACTTCTAGCCTTAGCACCTAATCACCCAAAGGCCTCACTTCCTAATAACCTTGGCGGTTAGAATTTCAACATGAATTCTGGTGGGACACAAACATTCAGACCATAGCGTCAGCCAACACCAAGTGGAACAGATCCCAACCACCCAGTTGATCTAAGCCAACCCATGGAATTATAAGAGGTAAAAAAATCCCAAACCCCATTTCCTAACACATCAAAATTACAGGCTTTATTCTACATCTGAGTAGACCCCAAACCCCTTTCAAGATTTGTCTTGGGAGCAAGGGCAGAGGGGTCTCTTGACACTCAGGGGAGATAAAATGTCTGATGTTCAGCAGGGGTGGGGAAAGTGGACCTTATTAAAAGTAATCAAAATGCAAAGAGACTATTTGAAAAGAGGATTTTGATCAAATACATTTGAAAAGAGGTCTAATAAATATTTGAAAAGAAGGGGAGTCACGGTGTTTCTCAAGAAAAACAAAGGAAAGTATGCCATTGAAGATCTGTAAAGGGATCATGATGTTTGTTCGAGGGGGTAATACACTAAGACTAATTTTTGTTCAAGTTTTAATTAACTATGTGACAAGAGAAGTTGCTGGGAGTTTTGGGTTTTTTGTTTGTTTTTGGCAAATGGATTAGGTTAATTTCCCCATCTTTATAATTTATCACTTTCACACTGGTTATTTCTACTTGGTGGAACCAACTGTGAAATTATCTTGTACTTTTTTCTCACTCTATCTGGCTCTGTCCTCAGTATCCCTTTTGCTATGGGCCCCTTCAAGTTCATTGTATCACTGTCAGTAGGGGAGAGGGTTGTTTAGAAGACTGAGACCTGTTTGCTCTCTAGGGCACACATGCTCTAAAGATGTCTACAATTGGGTATTGGCACTTTGACCAAGACAAGTCCTGTCTTGGGAGGAATCATTTATCACAAAGAATGAAAAGATTTTGTGGTCAACATTGTTCTACTCCAGCTAATTTTATTTATTATCAAGGACAAATGGGGCAAATTCAATCAGTACTTGCAGGTATCAAAAGCGAGAGTGGGTGAGACATATAATATTTCCTATAATTAACATATCTATAACAATTTGACATTTGAATATGCTGCTTTTGTAGAATATTTGAGCTTTCAATGTTTAGGACTTTTAGTAAACATTCAAAGCAAAAATGTCAGTTTTCCCAATAATTGTTCCATATGTCATATTTCATGATTGTTGGAAAAAGAGCAAAAGGCTGGGAAACAAACAATAGATGCCTGTGTGACAAAAATGAGATGGATCCATTTGGAAACAGGATTCTACTAGATAACCAACTTAAAAAAAATTTTTTTATAATTATTACTTTTTAAAATATTTATTTATTTGGCTGCACTGGGTCCTAGTTGTGGCACATGGGATCTTCGTTGCTGTGTGCAGGATCTTCCTTGCAGTATGTGGATCTTTAGTTGCAGCACGCAGGACCTTTTAGTTGAGGCGTGCATGTAGGATCTAGTTCCCTGACCAGGGATCGAACCCGGGCCCCCTGCATTGGGAGCACGGAGTCTTAGCCACTGGACCACCAGGGAAGTCCCAAGATAACCAACTTTTAGATAATAATATATTCATACAACTCAAAACATTTTAAATATAGAAAGGTTATTTCCCATCATAAGAAGAAAATTTGTAACTATGTGTGGTGATGGATGTTAACTAGAATTATTGTGATGATCATTTCTCAATATATACAAATATTGAATCATTATGTTGTACACCTGAACCTAATATAATGTTATGTCAACTATATCAATTTAAAAAAAGAGAGAGGTTACATGGGAAAAACGTCTCCCACACAGCCCTGACCCATTCTGTCCAGTTTCCACACCAGCATCCATCTCATCCCCAGGAAACCACTGTTATTAGTTTCTGGTGTTTTCTTCCAGAATGTCTTTAGGCATATAAGCAATACAGATATATATTCTTATTTTGTCTTAAAAAATCTTTTTGTTGAAGCATAACACTGATACATATAGTAAGTTCTAGTAGCTACAAGAACATTTCCCCAACATCTTCCCCAAAACACTCACACTCCCTTCTAGACAGTATCCCCCAAAGATAACCACTATTCTGACCTTTATTACTATAAGTTAGTTTTGTCTATTCTTGAGTTCCATATACATGGAATCATACAGCATATACTTTTCTGTGTATGGCTTCTTTCACTCAACATTACATCTGTGAGGTTCATCCATGTTTCTGTGTATGGCAATCTCTTGTTCTTTTCTTCTTTGATATGTATTATTCCACTTTCTGATTATACCTCCATTTGTCTACCCATTCTACTGTTGATAAACAGTTCAGTTGTTTCCAGTCTGAGGCTGTTATGAATAGTGCTGCTATGAACATTTTTATACATATCTTTTGGTGGATATAGCACTCATTTCGGTTGCCTATATAGAATGGTTTAGATGGGTCATATATAGGCCTTAGAAGATACCATAAGACAGATTTCGAAAGTAGTTATAACAATTTATATCCCCCCTAGCAGTGTATAAGCTCTAGTTGCTCCATCCCCGCAACAACCCCTTGGTATTGTCAGTCCTTTTAAACAACATGAAACAAAGTATCATTATTCACCTTGGGAGGATGCTAGGGAGCCAGCTTATTATTTAAACCAGTAAATAAAGGGGGGGGGAAATCAAGTATTTTTCTGTTTTTCTTATATGGTCTCTATTTCAGGATAACCAAATAATTAGAAATTTCTTTTTTTGGATAAGAGTTTCAGATAATAAACAGAGGAGAACTATATTAGAACTCAGATATTATCATTTTTCAGTCCATCATGTACCAATGGATATAGGCATTGCTATTAACATCACAAAAAAAGAGACAATCAGACACCAATTAGACTCCTAATGGGATTACACATCAACACCTATAATGTAGTCTTACCACACTTCCTTGAAAAAATTTGAATCTCTATCTGAACAAGCCTCTAGATCTAATTACCAGTTTACAGGAAACATAAGTGCTAGAGGAACATGTCAAACAACATCACAGGGGGCAATCATCTAAACGCAGACTACAGGGAAATCGTATAGGAAGATAACCTGGTTTTGTCAACAACAAGAAATAAAGGAGATTTTTTAAATGATAGAGAGGAAAACCATAGGTTAAAAGAGATCTAAGATACCTATGAAACAACTACAACACGTAAACCTCATTCAAACCCTGATTCAAACAAATTGTACTAAAAAAGAAATAAGACATTCAGAGAAGTGTGAACACTGATTGGGTAGTTAATAATATCAAGGAAGTGTTAAAATGCTTTTAGGTGTGATAAGGTATTGTGGTTATGTTTTTTAAAACATTCTTATCTTTTAGAGGAATATACAGAAACATTTACAGATTAAATTACATGATGCCTGGGATTGTTTTAAAAATAATCTGGGGGCTTCCCTGGTGGCGCAGTGGTTGAGAGTCTGCCTGCCTATGCAGGGGACACGGGTTCGTGCCCGGGTCCGGGAGGATCCCACATGCCGCGGAGCGGCTGGGCCCGTGAGCCATGGCTGCTGAGCCTGCGCGTCCGGAGCTTGTGCTCCGCAACGGGAGAGGCCACAACAGTGAGAGGCCCGCATACCGCAAACAAAAACAAAAACAAACAAAAAAAAAACCCCTGGGACTTCCCTGGTGGCGCAGTGGTTAAGAATCCACCTACCAATGCAGGGGACACGGGTTCAAGCCCTGGCCCGGGAAGATCCCACATGCCATGGAGCAACTAAGCCCGTGCGCCACAACTACTGAGCCTGCACTCTAGAGCCCGCGAGCCACAACTACTGAGCCCTCGCACCACGACTACTGAAGCCAGCACGCCTAGAGCCCATGCTCCGCAACAAGACAAGCCACCTCAGCGAGAAGCCTGCACACCACAACAAAGAGTAGCCCCCACTCACCGCAACTAGAGAAAGCCTGTGTGCAGCAACGAAGACCCAATGCAGCCAAAATTAAATAAATAAATAAAATTTAAAAAAATATATGGATGGGGAAAATGGAGGATCTGGATGATATATGATTATCCATATGTTGATAGTTGTTGAATCTGGGTGATGGAAACACTGGGTTCATTATATTATTCTCTCTGCTTTTGTATATGTTTGAAACTTTCCATAACAAAGCTTTTAAAAATACTTTTAGGGCTTCCCTGGTGGCGCAGTGGTTGAGAGTCCTCCTGCCGATGCAGGGGACACGGGTTCGTGCCCCGGTCCGGGAAGATCCCACATGCCGTGGAGCGGCTGGGCCCGTGAGCCATGGCCGCTGAGCCTGCGCGTCCGGAGCCTGTGCTGCGCAACGGGAGAGGCCGCAACAGTGAGAGGCCCACGTACCAAAATAAATAAATAAATAAATATAAAAATACTTTTAGGGGGCTTCCTTGGTGGCGCAGTGGTTGAGAGTCCGCCTGCCGATATGGGGGGCACGGGTTCGTGCCCCGGTCCGGGGGGATCCCACATGCCGCGGAGCGGCTGGGCCCGTGTGCCATGGCCGCTGAGCCTGTGCGTCCGGAGCCTGTGCTCCACGGCGGGAGAGGCCACAGCAGTGGGAGGCCCACATACCCCAAAAAAAAAAAAAAAAAAAAACTTTAAAAAATTGTCCCTATGGTATTTGCTATAATAGCAAATATTTGGAAACAAACTAGATGTTCACAGTATGAGAACAGCCAAAATAAATGTAGTGTATTTGTATAGTGAAATAATATATACAGTAGTTCTCAAACTTTTTGGTCTTAGAAACTTTACACTATTAAAAATTATTAAAGACCCCAAAAGTTTTGTTTATGTAGGTTGTAACTATTAATATTTGCTATATTACAAATTAAAACTGACAAATTTTAAAATTTGTATTGATATATTAATCATTTTTAAATACTGAAAATAAACCCATAATAATTTATTAAACAGAATATGGGACATGTAATATTTTACATTTTCAGGATGCTTTCAGCTGTAAGTAATAGAAAATGTGACTAGGGAATTCCCTGGCAGTGCAGTGGTTAGGACTCCACGCTTTCACTGAATGGGGCACAGGTTCGATCCCTGGTCTGGGAACTAAGATCCCACAAGCCATGTGGTATGGCCAAAGAAAAAAAAAAAGAAAGAAAAGACAATGTGACTAAAAATAGCTTAAATGACAAGAGATTTATCATCTCACATGACAAGAAGCCTGAAGGTAACAAGGCTCCAGGGTTGATTAATTTCAGGGTCAGTGACATCATCAAGGGTCAAGATTCTTTCTATCTTTCCTCTTTGCCACCTCTGTTTATGAACAGGCTCCCTCGTAGTTGTGAGATGACTATCACAGCTCTAGGTACCACACAAATGTCAAAGGCAGAAAAATGGGACCTAGAGAAAGCCTGCGTGCAGCAATGAAGACCCAACGCAACTAAAAAAAAAAAAAAAACAAAAGAAAATGAACTGGTCTTGTACAGTGCATCCCTAACTCAGCTATTAAAAAGAAAAATGGGGGCTTCCCTGGTGGCGCAGTGGTTGAGAATATGCCTGCTAATGCAGGGGACACGGGTTCGAGCCCTGGTATGGGAAGATCCCACATGCCGCGGAGCAACTAGGCCCACAACTACTGAGCCTGCGCGTCTGGAGCCTGTGTTCCACAACAAGAGAGGCCCGTGCACCACGATGAAGAGTGGCTCCCGCTTGCCACAACTAGAGAAAGCCCTCACACAGAATTGAAGACCCAACACAGCCATAAATAAATAAATAAATAAATAAATAAATAAATAAGTAAGTAAGTAAGTAAGTAAGTAAGCCAGCCAAGCATTTGAAGTCCTTAAAAAAAAAAAAAGGGACCATCTGGGGTTCAACATAAACATCAAAGACTGGTTCTTGTTCATTTGAAACACCATAACAACGTTGTAAATCAACTATACTCCAATATAAAATAAAAATTAAATTAAAAAAAATAAAACACTATAGGCCAAGTTATAGTGTTAACAGTGAGAATGACCTCTTTCCCCCGAGGTTTCCCCTGAGCACACTGGAAAGGATGCCAGCAATCCAACTGGATGTCCCAAGCTAGTAAATATAATCCAAATGGAATATTAGGATAATAAGCAAGAAAAGTCCTCAGATTTAAAGAATAAACTATTTTATTTTATTTACTGCATACTTTTGCATTTATGCCAACATTTCCATCTATATCATCTATTTTCTCAAAGGTTATAGTTTAAAGTAACAACTTGGAAAGTCAATCTATCACTTGTTGCCAGGTGTTCTATATGTATTTGGCTCATTTAATCCTCACAACAACCCTGTGAGTTAGGCATTATTATCATCTCCACTTTCCAGATGAAGAAACTAAAGCATCAAGAGATTTTGCAACTTTCCCAACTCACACACCACTCTGTGTGGAGCTAGGATTCAAATCCTAGCAGTCTGGCTCCATTGCTTTCAACTAAATGCTTACCTCTATATGGTTTTAGAAAAATATGCTCAAGCACATGAGTTGAAAATTTAAGGTTAATTGGTAGAAGCATATAGAGTATAATTTTCAAAACAGTAGAAGAAAATAAATAAAACTTGATAGATTCAGCAGAAGGCCAAAAAAGGTTGGGGAGGAGAATCTTTCTCTCTGGCTGATAATTAACCACCGTCATAAATGGCAGAGCAACTACCTGTACCAGGAAGTTGGTGACAAACCTACTACTTCAAAGGGTCATAGCTGTCCTTCACCCTAGAAAGGCAACAGTACCTAAGACATTAATTCTGCAAAAACACATGTGTGTGCAAAATCACAGATGTCATCTGTGTCTTCAGATTCAGACCCATTTTGTCATGGCTTTGGCATGAACTATTATTTCTAGGATTACACAAAGAAAAATAAACTCATGGCCTATATTGAAAGAGAAAGACCTCAAGAAAACAGCAAATGGATTACAAGAATAGATGAAGAAAGTCAGGGGGTGGAAAAACCAATGTTGGAGCTAGCAACGAAAAAGGATTAAATGCCTTGATTCGTTTCACTAGAGAATAAACTGTATAAAAATGAAAAAGGGGGGCTTACCTGGTGGCGCAGTGGTTGAGAGTCCACCTGCTGATGCAGGGGACACGGGTTCGTGCCCCAGTCTGGGAAGATCCCACATGCCGCGGAGCGGCTGGGTCCGTGAGCCATGGCCGCTGGGCCTGCACGTCCGGAGCCTGTGCTCCGCAGCGGGAGAGGCCACGGCAGTGAGAGGCCCGCATACTGCAAAAAAAACAAAAAACGAAAAAGGGATGGATGGGATGGTAACAAAGAGAAAGGACAGTAAATTTTAAAATGCATCCAACTAGTCCAAAACTGAACTTTGTCTTACCTAACAAACATGTCCTGCCCCTGAGCTCAAAGTTTCACCAGCTTCTCCGTCCCAAGCCAGAAGTTTGCAAGTCAGCACAGACTCCTTGCTCTTTCTCCCTGTGTATCCAATAATGACCAAATCCAGCTGACTGACATTCTACTTGTTTTCCAAACCATTCCACCTTCCATCTGTATCACCTGTGACCCGGGTCAGTCAGGATGTCATTAACCCTGCCTAGTCTATTACAAGAGCTGCCTAACTGGTCTCCTTGCTTCTGAATTTGTTCCTCTTCAACTCACCACTTACCAACTCATCAAAGTTATTGTAGTCAAATACAATCCTGGTAACGCCACTCTTGGCCTAAACCCTTCAGCAGCTCCCCATCACCTACCAAATAAGCTTTCGGTTCAAGTCTCCGCCTCTTTTCTCCAGCCTCATTTCCCATTGCGATTCTTAGCATTCTCTAAAACTGTGGTGCTGTGCTCTTGCTGCACACCTGTCCGTACCCTTGTCACCCCAGCCTGAACTCCTAATCCTTCCTCAGGGTTCATCTCATGTTGTCCAAGAAGCCTTCCCTGCTGCCCAGCCACCCTCAGTGCTCTTCAGTGCTTACTGTGATGCACTGAAATAATTTCTTTTCCTGTCTGCAGTACCCACTAGACTGAGTTCTTTGAGGAAAGGGGTTGAAGCTTATTTATATTTGTATACTCCGAGTTTGGCATCTATTTGAAAAATATTTATTGAGGACCTGCTATGTGGCAGGCACTATTCCATGGGCTGGGGATACTGTGGTGAACAGGGCAGACAAGGCACCTGCATTTCATGGTGCAGTCTGATTCTAAGAGACACAGAAGGCACATCTGTGGAATGAGCTGGATTCTATAGGTGCAAATAGAAAGTATTTTTTCTTTCCCATCTCTCCTAGATAAGATCCCTTTGCTGCATAATGTTTTCCCTGCCCCCACCTCTTAGATAATAAGTGGATAAATAAATGAATACTCTCTTTGTTTTGACTTTTAAAATCCTAGCCCAGTGAAATGATCAGATCTTCAAACTAATTTAGGGCATCTCCCCTTCTCTAGGAGGGGTCTGACAAAGCCTTGACCAGTGAATCACTGCTGTTTCTTTCCACTTCAGACTTCCTCTCTAACACTCTGGGTGATACTGGGTGGAGTTAGAATGCTCTCAGCCATTCTGAAATCTGGGGAAGTTGAATTGGGGATATATTCAGTTTGGGTTCAATGGGATACATTTATATGATTTCCAGTTAC
Organism: Mesoplodon bidens; assembly: GCF_964165515.1. NCBI lineage: Eukaryota > Metazoa > Chordata > Mammalia > Artiodactyla > Ziphiidae > Mesoplodon > Mesoplodon bidens. The sequence goes on along the minus strand of NW_027672586.1, from coordinate 53,011 downwards.
TTCCATGTATAGTGAAATTATTGCTAGCTGTCCTGGTATAGGAATAGCTTCCTGGTAGGGAATACTCCTCCCTACCACTCACAGGGCTCACTGGCCCTACAACATGAAACAAAGGTGCCAGGCCAGGGCTGGATAACAATATGAAAGTGTCCTACAGGAAATATTTTAACAACGGAGGAGAAACAAGTTTCAAATATAAAGAGCTAGAAGCTAGTGTGTGGGAGAGTTGTCTAGTTATTTGACTTGTATCATTGTAAGCAGAGGACTCATTGGAAAGCTCACTGGTCAGAAAGAAGTTCTCTCTTGGGCAGGAATGTACACAGTCAATGTCATACGAAGAGGTGATTGAAGATCATGCAGCCAAAACACAGAAGAAAAAGTATTACTGAGATGTGTCAGGCAGTTCATTTTAAGAAAATATTATCTTGGGACTTCCCTGGTGGTGCAGTGGTTAAGACTCCGTGCTCCCAATGCAGGGGGCCTGGGTTCGATCCCTGGTCAGGGAACTAGAATCCCACATGCATGCCGCAACTAAGTGTTTGCATGCCACAAATAAGGAGCCCGCCTACTGCAACTAAGTTCCGGTGCAACCAAATAAAAATAAATATTTAAAAAAAGAAAATATTATCTATTTTTCTGGATGTGTGACATCTGTGATATCTGTTTGTGGTATATTTTTAAATTATATAAATTGTTTATTTTGTCTTCTTAAGTAAATATTTACTTTAATACCTCATTTTATTTGTAACTTTATGTTCTTCTTTTTAAAGAAGTCCCAAATGTAGTAGAGCTTCAGGGTCCACAGAACTGCATCCAACCCTGAGCAGGGTATGTACGTCAGAAGCCCTCCAAGAAGTCTCTTTCAAAGAGGGGTTAGCCCCTCCCTCCCCACAACCATGGGAGGGGCACACATGCAGAGCATACTGACAATGATCTCTCCTGGGAAATCCTCCCTGAGTTCCCTCAAACTCTTTTATGGGTTATGGGTAGGTGATTGCTGTTGTAGGAAGAACCAACTTCTCCATCCCTTACTGTGCGTGGGGCTCTAGGAGTACTTACTACCTCCTATACCATGCTTGGCCTTTGGAGTCTCTGCTAAAATTCTGAGAGCCCCTTTCTAACATCCTAAACATGAGTAAACAAACATGAATTTCAGATCTTGGGTAATGCTATCAGGAAACTTAAATGATAGAGATTAAGAATGGAGACTACTTTCCATGACCAGAACCTAAATGAGGAAAAGGAGCCACTATGAGAAGATCTGGGAGCAGAGAGAAGAGCAAGTGCAAAGACCCTGAGGAGAAATACCTGGGTGTAATCAAGAGTCCAAAAGAAGGCCAGTACATCTAGTGTGTAGTAATCAAGGGGATGAGTAGTCTGAGTTGGAGTCAAAGTCTGGCAGGAGCTAGATCATATGGGATTTTGTGAATTCTACAGAAATTTATTTTATTCTAAATAATGGGAAGTCATTGGACAGCTTTAGTAGGGATGTGATGTGCACAGCTTTTTAATTTTATTTTTTATTATCATTATGGTTGCTATGGGAAAGTAGATTGTAGTCAGGAAGGAGAAAAAGCAAGGAGGCTGGAAACTGTTCAGATGAATTGGATTAGGTGATCCAATCAAACCACTGAGGTTTAAAAAAAAAAAAAGAAAAGAAAAATCACTGTGTTGATACAGAACTAGCCTGAGACATGTGGGTGCCCTAAGCAGGTAAATAATCCAGCACTCCTTCAGTCAGGCCCCAAACTGGCTGTTTTCAGGGTTGGTGGCAGTCAAGCCTTCAGACAACATTGCAGACTTTGGGACGCCACCCTGATTGCAGCCTTATGGGAGACTGTGAAGCAGAGGACCTCGTTGAGCTTTGCCCAGAACGCTGACCTACAGAAACAGTGTCACACACGTGCGTTGTTTTAAGCTGATAAATATTGGGATAAATTGTTACACAACGGCAGGTAATTAACGTAGCTCTCAAGTGAAAATGATGCTCTTCACCTGAGGACCACACTTTGAGTAGCCAGGAAGTAAAGGAAAAGAATAAGTTCACTGAAGAAGGGCTAAAGTAGTCAACAAAAGGCACTGGGTCTGTGGTTTGAGAGTGTCTTGGCTACTGCACGTGTTGCTGTTTGTCCCCCTGGCGCAATTACAACCAGCATAAAGAAACCAAATGTTTGCGTGCACATGTTTCTTCACCTGTCCCAGAAGTTGCTAATGATTTGTAGGTTCTCTGAAGAAAGAAAATCATTGGGATAGGGAGTCAATAAAATTGGCAAATTTTTGGGCTTCCCTGGTGGCGCAGTGGTTGAGGGTCCGCCTGCCGATGCAGGGGACACGGGTTTGTGCCCCAGTCCGGGAGGATCCCACATGCCGTGGAGCAGCTGGGCCCGTGAGCCATGGCCACTGGGCCTGCGCGTCCGGAGCCTGTGCTCCGCAGCGGGAGAGGCTGCAGCGGTGAGAGGCCTGCATACCGCAAAAAAAAAAAAAAAAAAAAAAAAAATTGGCAAATTCTCTTGAAAATTTGCTTAGGATTAGAAAATTATAATTTTCTGCAAAGTTCATTACTGATAATTTCAGTTATCTTCACAGATTTGATTTTAAAAACCAATACCTTCATTTTACGTATTGATTTTTTAAAAACTGCTACTGAATTTAAGAACTTGAAAGAAAAAGTCAAGGTCATTGTTTCTCTCTTAGAATGTTGTATTACCTAAGCCAGCCAATCAGATCTTCCAAGCGTATGGTGGGATAAAGAGAAATACGTGCATTATATTTTTAAGAATGTACAAAATTGTTCATAACATAGCAGCTCTATTCATGATAGTAAAAAAAAACTGGGTGGGGGAAAGCAACATCTAACAACTGGAAAATGAAGAAACAAATTGTGGAATATTCATACAATGGAATACTAAGCAGCAATAAAAAATGCACTACTGATACACAGAGCAACACAAATACATTTAAAAAACATTTTGTTGAGTGAAAGGAGCCAGACACAAAAAGATAGACACTGTATCATTCCATTTATATGAAGTACAAGAACAGGCAAAACTGCCGTAATACTAGAGACCTCTGAGAAGGGGGTATTGAATGGAAAGGCCACAATGGAACCTTCAGGCATGACAGAAATGTCTCATGTATAGATCTGGGTGGTGGCTACATGGATGTATATACATGTAAAATTCATTGAGCTGTATGCTTAAGATTTGTGCACTTCACTGTATGTAAGTTATAACTCAATTTTTTTTATGGAAAAAAAAAAGAGGTAATGGGATAGAAGATCTGGTAAGATATCTGAGCTGGAAATGTAAATTTGAGATTTTTCTGCACAGAAAATATTTAATGTCATATGTCTGCACGAGATGAATTGGGAAGAGAGTTTAGATAGAGGAGAGACCCCAAGATTAAGCTCTAGGGAACCAGAGGTTGGGAAAAGGAAAATAAGTCAGCAAAATAGAGATCATGAACGAGAGAGAGAAGGAGAAGAATAAGGTCTCAGAGAAAATGAAGAATGGAGTGGTCACCTGCATGAAACACTACTGAGAGCTAGAGATGAAGACCGAGAAGTTTCAGTACAAAAGAGACATCCAGCTGTCAAAATAGGCTCTGTCTAAGGTAGTCCATTTACCCTCCACTTCCAACTCTGACTCCATCACCCATGACCTCAACACACAGCCCTTCAGTCCTGAGAGCTTCTGATTTAAAGGACAATCATAGCTTTTAAAAAGTCTGTCTGAAAATCAGCTGTAAAATATTTTAAATTATTTTTAAACTCACCATATCAATAAAGCTCCAAGACACAATCGTACTCTAAAAATGCAAAAAAAAGAACATAAAACTAAAGACTTTTTTTCTCTTTAAAGAAGCTTTGAAACTTTTTTTTAAGTTATAAAAGAAGTTCTGCAGAATAGGCAATTTAGATCAATTTTCCTAGAGGACAACTGGAAAAGCCAGATAAAATATTTAAAAGTATCTGTTAAAAAAATATCTATTTTAAAGCATATGAGAGCAAATAAGGCCATGAAGAATTACACGCCAAGATTTAGGAGAAAACAGAAAGATGGAAAGCTAGGTAGCTGAGTTCAGTATTTGGGGCTCTGCCAATCTTCCAATTTCAGAAGATGCAGCTGAGAAGCTGGACAGAGCTTTGTACAGACTCATGGGGTTGGGGAACATGATTTAGGGCAAGTCCTCAGGCTTTGGGTTGGGATGCAAAGGGTCACACTAGAGGAGTAGGTTGAACAGGCTCTCATAAGCACTAAAGCCCAATTCTGAATTATCTCAATTTTGGAACAGAATAAGTTGTTCTGAGATTGACAGTGTTCCTAGCCATCTGTCAGAAGGAAACATGAATTCTCTCTTGAGGGAAAGGGCACTATTTTAGGCTTCAAATTATCTCTATAACTTTTCATAGACAATGACCACATTTCAAAAAAAATAGCCTGGCATACAAGGAGACAAGTTGATATATTTGAAAATCAAGGGAAAAAAATAAAAGATCCAAAGGGGAACCAGCAAGGGGAATTATCAGATATAGATTTTAAAATAGCAATTCTTAATATGTTCCAAAAAAAGACAACTTTGGCACAGAGCACTGAAAACTAAAAGAAATAAATGAAATTATAGAACTAAAACAAACACCGCCCCCAAAAAACCCCAGAAATTAAGAGCTCAGTAAATATGTTTAACAGCAGATTGTTTAAACAGGACCAAAGAAAAAGTACCACTTATCTAAAAAAATTGATAATTGAACCACATTAAAATTAAAACCTTCTGTTCATCAAAATATTTAAAGTGAAAAGACAAGCCAAAAAGTGTTCATGTACAAAGGAAATATATTCAGAATGTATAAAGAACTACTCCAATAAGAAAAAGACAACCTAATAGAAAATGGGCGAAAGACTTGAATGAGCACTTCACACAACAGGATATCCAAATGACTAACAAACATAAATGGTGCATAAATTTAAACATATAACAGACCAAGAGCTATTGGTTTTAAAAACTCTTCCCTGCATATTTCGGAAGGATGTAAATAGCATACATCATAATTAAATTTTTAAAAATACTTTTAAGATTAAAGCAAGTAAGATGTTGGAAGAACATACACCTATCTATTAAAAGTAGTTACCTTTAGGGCTTCCCTGGTGGCGCAGTGGTTGAGAATCTGCCAGCTAATGCAGGGGACACAGGTTCGAGCCCTAGTCTGGGAGGATCCCACATGCCGCGGAGCAACTAGGCCCGTGAGCCACAACTACTGAGCCTGCGCGTCTGGAGCCTGTGCTCTGCAACAGGAGAGGCCGTGACAGTGAGAGGCCCGCACACCGCGATGAAAAGTGGCCCCCGCTTGTCACAACTAGAGAAAGTCCTCGCACAGAAACGAAGACCCAACACAGCAAAAATAAATTAATTAAAACTCCTACCCCCAACATTAAAAAAAAAAAGTAGTTACCTTTAGAAGGGGAGGAGTTTTCATTTTTTATGTTACGTATTTCTGCATTAAAAAAGTTACTATAATTTCATTTTTGTTTCTAATGGATAACATTCACATGGTTCAAAAAGCAGGGCTTCCCTGGTGGCGCAGTGGTTGAGAGTCCGCCTGCCGATGCAGGGGACGCGGGTTCGTGCCCCGGTCCGGGAGGATCCCATGTGCCACGGAGCGGCTGGGCCCGTGAGCCATGGCCGCTGGGCCTGCACTTCCGGAGCCTGTGCTCCGCAACTGGAGAGGCCACAATGGTGAGAGGCCCGCGTACCGCAAAAAAAAAAAAAAAAAAAAAAAAAGCAATACATTATAATGCATACACTGAGAAGTCCCTCACCCTGTCTCTGTCTTCCCCTCCACCCCACAGGAAATCATGATTATTCGTTTCTTATGTATCTTTCCAGAATTTATGTGGAAAAAAGAAAGGGTCATAGAATCTTATTCTCCTTTCCTACACAAAAGGCATATCTAACTTACTTGCAAAGTAAAAAGCCCAGATATGTACCTGGGCTTTTTACTTAGCAAGATATCCTAAAGATCTTTCCTTATCAGTAAATAAGAAACTTCCTCATTCTTTCTCACAGCTGCATAATGCTCCACTGTGTATATGTACTATCTATCTATTTATTTATTTATGGCTGCATTGGGTCTTTGCTGCTGCCCGCGGGCTTTCTCTAGTTGTGGCGAGCGGGGGTTACTCTTTGTTGAGGTGCACGGGCTTCTCATTGTGGTGGCTTCTCTTGTTGCGGAGCACGGGCTGTAGGCGCGCAGGCTTCAGTAGTTGTGCCACGCGGGCTCTAGGCTCACAGGCTCAGTAGTTGTAGCACATGGGCTTAGTTGCTCCGCGGCTTGCGGGATCTTCCCGGACCAAGGATTGAACCCCTGTCCCCTGCATTGGCAGGCGGATTCTTAACCACTGAGCCACCAGGGAAGTCCCTGTACTACTGTTTTCAAAACCGGTCCTCTGATGGATACTTGAGTAGTTTCCAACCTTTTGCTAATTACAATAAACAACTTCATATGTCATTTCATATGGAAACAAGTGTATCTATAGGAACAATTCCCCAAAGTGGGATTGTTGGATCAAAGTGTAAACGCATCTGTGGTTTGATAACCACGAAGGGTTGCGACACTCTGCTCTCCCATCTGCACTGTGAGGCAGCGCTCGTTTCCCCATATACCCCTACAGAGTACAGTATATGGCCAAACGTTTCAATGTTTGCCATTCCAATGAGTGAAAAATAGTATCTCAGTGTAATTTGCCTTCTCTTATCACAACTGATGCTAAGCATCTTTTTGTATGTTTAAAGCGTATTTGTAATTATTTTTCTGTGAAGTCTTTGTTCTCCAGTCCTTTGCCTATTTTTCTAGTGGGTTGTTGAACGTAAATTGTTAAGATATTTTACAAGGCGTACTCTATATATTTGTATTTGGGAAAAAATGATTTAAGAAGGAAAAAAAGATGCTAAAACTTCAGTCATAAAAACGAATATACCACCAGCCTTTCTGCCACGAGCCTGGAATCCGGCCACGGTGGCGGTGGGGACGGGAATCCGCAAGGAGTCTCTGACCACTGCGACAGGCGCCAGACCCGATGACGCATGCTCGGAAGAGTCTCGCCGGAATCCGTACATCTGTTGCGCATGCTCCCCTGCTTCCAACGCAAAATCTGTGTGCGCATGCTCCTAAACCTGACTTCCTGGGAGATTTCCCGCAAAGAACTGAAGGCGTTTGCTGCTACGGATTGCTGGCGCTGCGAGCCTCGCGTGGACCCCTGCTGTCGGAAAATGTCCTGAAACATCATCCCTGATTTGAAGAAGGAATTCCACTACAAAACCAGGCTTCTTCCTGTGGCTCTTAAACAAACAAAAACCCCACTGCATTACATCAGCGGGTATTCATCACCGCCCCTCTCTAAACAGTGTCTACAGCGAGTCTTTCAAATTGATGCTTTATATTGAGGAGGAAGTAGATGATAAATGACTTTCAAGCGTGTCAGGAGTCTAATAGTAAGCTATATACTTTTAATGTTCCATAGACTGCGACAGAGAGGGGCGGGGCGGAGAGAGAAGAGGCTCCTAGATAGAAAAGGCTGGGGGAAAAGAATCTATTATTCACGGAGAAAAAGATGCTCTGATTTTCCCCGTTTGGTTGACGCGATGGAGAATTAAACCTTATCGAAGGATACTATCGACTCCAAAAAGAATGCTGCACCAGTCACGTGTCTGCATTTTGTGAGGCTTTTTGAAAGCTCTAGAGGTAATGCCCAAGGTTTTTAAACTGAATTCTGGAGAGGCGGTTCTGGATGCCTGAGGACTGTTTTCCCCAATAAGAAGCTGTAATGTTGGCTCCACTCTCCCCTCCCCGCAAAACATCTTGTGTTCAATACCTGGTTATATGTGGCCTAAAGAGAGAAGTTTGTTTAGGGACCAGTGAATTTTTTGTTAATGAGTCCTGCCAAACATTACCTTAATATCTTAAATTTCCCTTTCTAAATAATAGTTTGAAATGTCAGATAGTACCTGCTAAGAAGAGGGTGAGATAGCGATGGCTGAGCCAAATGTTTCTTCAAAACACGCAGGTTTTCCTACCATTTCAGAAGCTGCCAATGACTGGTGAGATACTTCATCAAAGCTCTAATGGGCCAGCTTATTTCAGAAAATGGACCAGAGCCATGGCTGCATAAATGCAGCTTTGCACAACTATGGCGCTCCTGCTTGGAGCCAGTTGGATCAGGAGACCTGTCCCTAAACTAAAGTATCCCGTGTCCTGGTCTTTATTTATAAAGTTAGTTATAAAATAGGTGCACTGTGTTCGACCACTGTGAGAGTAAATTCTTTAATAGCAACTTTGGGTCAGATTTCTGCATTAGAATTTCTTTTTATCTTTTCCTGAAGCTTATAACTACTTCTTACTCTTGATGTTTATTTGGACTTAGCAATGTGGATATTGTTGATGGCCTTTGTAAAAGTATTTTCAATGGCATTGCGGGGTCAGAGGTGCAGTTAGGGTGGATTTTTTTTTTTTTTTTTTTTTTTTTTTTGCGGTACGCGGGCCTCTCACTGTTGTGGTCTCTCCCGCCGCGGAGCACAGGCTCCGGACGCGCAGGCTCAGCAGCCATGGCTCACGGGCCCAGCCGCTCCGCGGTATGTGGGATCTTCCCGGACCGGGGCACGAACCCGTGTACCCTGCATCGGCAGGCGGACCCTCAACCACTGCGCCACCAGGGAGGCCCTAGGGTGGATTTTAAGAGAGAATAGGAGTCAGTAGAAAAAGCATGTGTATACCAGTGGTCTTTAAACTAGGGCACACAAAGACTTTCCAAGGGACTAATTTTCAGGTCCTCAATTTCATATAAACTCTTTTCTAAAATTGCATTTTCCTAAAAACACTTTTCTTAAGAGCAGGCCTGTGTTGTGGGCACAGGTTCCCCTTTCCCACTTCAGCTTCCTCAGTCACTGTTTGCCCTTTTTCCAAAAGAAAGGCATACATTTCCTCCTTGTATAACAATGGCATGTTGCCCCAGGCTGCAAAATGTCCAGGGATGACAAGCAGAGGGACAATTCACAACATTGACATTGAGTTGAGAAAGCAGTAACTCCAATAAATTATTTTGAATGTTGGGTGTTTTCATATCCTTTCAACAAAATTGAAGAAGATGATAGATGATAATGTGATAATAGTACACAGAGTCATTTGGGGCATTAATTTAGGAGTCCAAAGAAATGACTGATATTGCTGCAACAGATTTTCTTCTATTTCTGTCTGCTTACTAATGTGAACAAGTTTCTTATCACATAAAAATGAAAAATTGGAATTTAATTGATGCTGAGCCGCATCATTCTGAGCAGTAAGGTATCCTCAAAAGTATAAGCCAATCAGGGAATTCTCTGGCAATCCAGTGTTTAGGACTCCGCGCTTTCGCTTTCACTGCCAAGGGCCTGGGTTTGATCCCTGGTTGGGGAACTAAAATCCCGCAAGCCATGCAACCAAAAAAAATTTTTTTAAAAGAGAGAGAGAGAGAGAAATATAAGCCAATCAAAAAAATCTACTCATTTCACTTAAGATAGCATTTCCAATAAAATTTTACTTCAATGTGATTTTGATCTGTTATGTTTTAATAATTACAACAAATCCACAAGACACTTTAACTTTTAGAGACTTCTGGTCACCGGAAAAATGTAAACATTTTAATTTCATATATTTTTTTTCAAAAAAGTATGATAGGTAATCAATAGAAGACTTTGAAGCATAAGATATGTTACATTAGGATAAAATTCTGTGAAGAAAGTGAATTAGAACTAGGAGTTAAATTTAAAAAAAGGAATGATGTAAAATTTGTGTGCTAAAGATGAGTTTTTTAAATTGTTTTTGGTTGTTTAGTGAATGATGAATATCATATTTAGATTTACTGATATATTTTAAAGACTGATGTGGCAGTGTTAAAGCACCAATATTTACAATATTCTGGAAATTACGGCCTTTGCAACTATCTAAACAATGTGAAAAATTTAAACGTTAAACTAATAACGTGCCAAGGGGGTACACAGCTTTACAAAATTCTTCTAGGGTGTTCTAAGCAAAAAAATTTGAAGACCACTACTGAGGAAAAATTCTTTCAGGTTCTGCTTTGAGGGAGAATGGAGAAATGGGATAGTGGCTGAAGGGTAAATATTGGGTCAAGAGGGATGATATAAAGTATGAGATGAGGCACGTTTTGAAGCTGATGGGAGTGGAGGAGGGGAAAAATTCTTCTCTACCCTCTTAGGGTCTCCAGGTGGGCTTCAGAATTAAGCTAACATTAGGACAGATGAGCAGGAGAAAGGCATACAAGTTTTATTAAATTTTTACATGTACATGGGGCCTTTACAAGAGACTGAAGGCCCGAAGAATTGACTAGATTAGAAAGCTTTTATACCTTTTAGACGAAGACACCATAAACTTGTGAAGAAATGACAAGATAAAGGGGTTTGGGCTGGTGCAGTAAATTAAAGGAAAGTGGCTTCGAGATATATTGGAGCAGGGCAAAACAGATGAGTTATTTTAGTAATTTTGTTTGTAGAGATCTATTTCAGCATTGATTCCCAGTCTATGGTGATAAAGGTTTTCTTCTCTTCCTGGTACAGGAAGGACATCTTTCTCATGCGAAATTTTATGGTGTTTTTTAGGTAGAAAAAAGGAGGCCAGAGAGCCCTTCCTGCATCTGCTGTTTCTTAAGTGCCCTTGGCTCAAAATAATCAATATGCCAAAGTGACATATTTTGGGGTGGTATGTCCTGATAGAGCTGATGTAGGAGAGGGGAGTGAAGTTCTAGGCCAGTGAGAGCCAAAAGGATCCAGGGCAGAAGCAGAGTGATTGGTCAATTTTGATACAGGAGTCAAGGAGAAGGTGGCTGGAAGTATAGGTAAATTGATAGATATGGTGGAAGGAGATGAGATAGTCTCCCCCTTTTTTTTTTTTTCCAGTAAAAAATTGAATGAGATGGGGCATCAGCTGAGAGGGCTAGGTGTTGTGAGAAGTGAGTGTTTAGGAGATGTGGAGAAGTAGGAGACAGACCACATTATACGTAAGTATAATCTTATCTGAAATCTACATTTACAACCTAGATGTCCAAATGTGTTTGGTAGTCTGTGGAAAAACGTATGCTTTTGCTTTATGGAAGGGAACTTGTGATCTATCACTCAAAGAATTCTTACCAAGAGAGAAAACATTAAAATTAAAATTTTTTTCCTATTATCCAATCCCATATAAATACTATCACAGTTTTCACTCATATTTTCAACATTTTGAAATCCCCTTACAAATCTCAAAAAGTCCTTAACGTTTGATATATATTGTCACCTCTGACTCTGAAAGACTATGCTGGAATACTAGAGGATCGTCACTGCCTTTTTTTGTATATTTTCACACGTTTTATGTCAACTTGAGAAAAAATATGGCAGTCATATAAGTCAAATAATGATAAAAGTCCTTGTTATACCAGAAGTGAATACGGAAGAAATTTTTATTTTAAAACTCTGCTAAAAGTGCTTTGTTCCTAAAATCAAATTTGTTTTGTTTTCTTCATTGAAATCTTAGAATGGTGAATATTTTAAAAATTGTATTGGTTTGTGTAAAGATAATAGATTTTTGTCAAATTGATCACTTGATAGCAAATATATTTCCTTAGTTCTTAACAAGCCTACTATGTAAAACTAAAATACTAAAAAATAGGGCTTCCCTGGTGGCGCAGTGGTTAAGAATCCCCCTGCCAATGCAGGGGACATGGGTTCGAGCCCTGGTCTGGGAAGATCCCACATGCCACAGAGCAACTAAGCCCGTGTGCCACAACTACTGAGCCTGCACTTCAGAGCCTGCAAGCCTCAACTACTGAGCCCGTGCGCCTGGAGCCTGTGCTCTGCAACAAGAGAAGCCACTGCAATGAGAAGCCCAAGCACCACAACAGAGAGTAGCCCCCACTCGCTGCAACTAGAGAAAGCCCAGGCACAGTAACGAAGACCCAACACAGCCAAAAATAAAATAACTAAAAAAATTACTTAATTAAAAAAATTTTAAAAATACTAAAAAATAGAGCTACTCATATTTAAAACTTTAATTTTGTCATATGAATACATTTGATACCATACGTCTTGGGAGCTCTCTCCTAAATACCAACTTATTAAAATATAAACGTCATATCTCATGATATAGAATTCTTTTTATCTAAAATATTGAACCTATATGGCAAGGAACAGGGAAAAACAAAACTTTCTTTAAAAACAAAACCAAAAACAAATATACTTCAAATACACTACTGTCTAAATCCTGAGTTTCAGTTCCTGGCTTTAGGTAGGGAATCCAAAGAAATCTTGTTATCCAAATCTATTTGTTCCTGAGTTTCAACTAGCCAATAGCAGGAGTTTAGATAGCCAAGAAATTATCCAAAAGATTACTTGAATCTCAAGTTCCCGAGTTTGGATAGCAAGGGTTGCCTTGAGCATTTTTCTCCATATATATGCACAAAGATGTTATAATTACTCAGATGTATCATCTGTCAGAAACAGTGCATCATCCTGTACTTTTCTTTCTCTTCCCTCATCCCTAAAACCCAATCAAGTCCTGAAAACTTGTATCTCCTTACTCAAATCTATTTCCCTCCATCATTCTCACTTACTCCAACAAGTCTCTTAATGGTCACCAGGTAAATCATGCCTCTCTTTGGTCCATTGTTTACACTGTAACCAGGGAAAATATTCTAGACATTTTAATCATGCCACTGCCCTGTTTAACACCCTTCAGTGGTTCATCATTGCCCTTAGGATCAAAGCCTATGTCTCCAGAGCTTCATCCCACATCTTTTCCTGCTACCTTGACTCTATTGCAGGCACATCAAACTATTACACTTGCCTTTAATCCTGAAAGATTCACATCCTCTTATCTCCAGGGCCTTGTTTATGCTGTCTCCACCTTCCTAGAACAATGTCATCCCCTTCATGTGGATAGCCTCTACTTCAGCTCTACGCCTAAAATGTTACTTTCTTTGGAGAGGCACCTCCTGATCTCCTTTCTCCTCATCTGAAGACTAGATTAGGGGTCTATTCTCTGAATCCCATCAGAACCCATGCTCCCCACTGCATAGCAGTCTATTTTGTGAAGCATCTTATCTATGCCCTCTAAACTCTAGGAGTATAGCCAGTATCCCTAGTTCTTAGCACAGTGCAGACACATAGTAAGTGTATGCTCAATAAATATTGCTGCCTGGATGAATTAACATTTCCAATAAAATTAGTATAACCTGCTCCATAAACTCAAATACACATATATTTGCAATGCTTTTATTTTTTCCAAACAATTGCTTAATTACCCAAAAGCCCTTTTAGCAGGAAGCCCATTATGTCCCACTTGTAGAACACTCCCCCATAAATTGCCCAGATACCCCAAGAGATAACTTATTCAGTCTATAGCAGGTTCTGTTCTCAATTGGAGTCTGATCAATTGGCTAATGCCATAGTTTCTCATTATCTCACATTGTCACTTTTGGAAACTGGTCCCCCTCAATCCAAAAGGCAGTGCTTGTCCACTGCTTGTGGATGACGCCCTTGCCTGTCTATATTCCTGCTATGAGGTCGAACTCTCTGAAGGAAGACAAGTTAAGTTTGCCAAGGATGTTCTACATTTGGCCTCCCAAGGGCCCACTCTTAACAATCAGCCAGAGAAGCTCACACACAGCCACAGGAGGGTTGGGTCAGGATGACTCAATGTATCAAGGTTCCAGAACCACATTTCTCCCTTTCCCTCCAGCAAGCACCACTTCCCAAAAAATGAGGCAGTTTTTTGTTTATTTTGTTTATATCAAGACACAGAAAGTCTTGCTATGCCCTTCTCCCAGGACATTCAGAGCTCCCTACTGTTTGCCTATCCTTCTAAGTAAGGCTTCGCTCTGTCATTCTCTACCCTAGCCTGTGACCTGAAAGAAAGGAAAAGCACAAATTTGATCTTTTGCAGAGTACTTTTCTGGTCAGGCACCCTGGCACGTCAAGAAAGAAGAGACAGGTATGGAAAGATACTGAACTAGTTGAAGTTTGGAACCTAATTTTGCAACCAACTGGTTGGCCTAATGACTTTAGCCTCTTTAGAGCTCAGTTTTTATCATCTGAAAAAGCAGAAGACACTTTGATCCTTTCCAGCTCTTTAGAATTCTATAATTTCAATATTTTTCTTAAAAATCAATTTTGTTGAAATATGATTTACATATAATGAAATGCATTTCAAGTATGCAGTTTCAAGTGTTTTGACAAATTTATACTATTGTCAAGTTATAAACCATTTCCATCACCCCAAAATGGAATTTCCATTTCCATCATAGTTCCCCCTCATGCCTCTCTGCAGTGAATCCCCCTGCCCTAGGCAACCACTGATCTGCTATTTGTTACTATAGATACCGTTTTTTCCTATTCTAGAATTTCATGTAAACGGAATGATACAGTATATACTCTTTCTAGTTTACTATTTTTTATCATGGTAACATATGTATAACAAAAAAGTATGGAATGCTTCATAAATTTGTGTCATCTTTGTGCAAAGGTCATGCTAATCTTTCCTGTATAGTTCCAGTTTTAGTATACATGGTGCCAAAGTGAACACAGTATGTAAAACACAGTATGTAAAGACCTCTTTCGTACCTGGGTTTGTTTTTTGTTTTTGCATGGCATAATATTTTTGTGATTCACTCCTGTTATTGCATGTTCAAGATATTTTAAATATATTTTTAAGCAAATAGTGCTTTTATTTTTATTTTATTTTATTTTTTTTTTGCGGTATGCGGGCCTCTCACTGTCGTGGCCTCTCCCGTTGCGGAGCACAGGCTCCGGACGCGCAGGCTCAACAGCCATGGCTCACGGGCCCAGCCGCTCCGCGGCATGTGGGATCCTCCCAGACCGGGGCACGAACCCGTGTCCCCTGCATTGGCAGGCGGACTCTCAACCACTGCGCCACCAGGGAAGCCCAAATAGTGCTTTTAGACTGGATACTTTTTTGAATACCACCATTCAAATATTAAAAAGTTAAATAGGGACTTCCCTGGTGGCACAGTGATTAAGAATCCATCTGCCAATGCAGGGAACATGGGTTCAACCCCTGGTCCAGGAAGATCCCACATGCCGCAGAGCAACTAAGCCCGTGGGCCACAAATACTGAGCCTGCACTCTAGAGCGCATGCACCACAGCTACTGAGCCCGCGAGCCTAGAGCCTGTGCTCCACAACAAGAGATGCCACTGCAATGAGAATCCCGCATACTGCAACGAAGAGTAGCCCCCCCTAGCCACAACTAGAGAAAGCCCGCATACAGCAATGAAGACCCAATGCAGCCAAAAATAAATAAAATAAATAAAAGTTAAATAAACTTGAGTAATTTCTTGATTTCACATGGTATTTGTTTATTAGCAAAGAGAAGGATCTTCTGCTATTTATTTTCAGAATTGATTGATTTCACAAGTGAGAACGTAATGGTGGCCCATATAAGGATGATATCAGAGCAGGGCAACAGGGATAACTCTATGGTAGCAGTTAATGGCAACCCATTGTGAGGAGAGCATTGGAGAGAGCGGCAGCAGCAGGGGCAGGAGACTGGCTCATACAGAGGATTCAACACATAATAAAAAATATTTCAGGGACTTCTCTGGTGGTCTAGTAGGTAAGACTCCACACTCCCAATGCAGGGGACCCAGGTTCAATCCCTGGTGGGGGAACTAGATCCTGCAGGCATGTCGCAACTAAGAGTCTGCATGCCTCAACTAAGAATTCCACATGCCGCAACTAAGAAGCCCACGTGCCACAACTAAGAAGTCTACATGCTGCAACTAAGAAGCTCACGTGCCACAACTAAGCCCACGTGCCACAACTAAGGAGCCCAATGCCACAACTAAGAGTCCACATGACACAACTAAGAGTCCGCATGCTGCAACTAAAAGATCCTGCATGCCACAGCAAAGATCCCGCGTGCCACAACTAAGACCCAGCGCAGCCAAAATAAATAAATAAAATAAAATATTTAAAAATATATATATATTTCAGATAATGGTAGCCAGATTTCTAACAAGAAACAAAAACAAAAAGGGAGAAAATTAGATGAATCCCGTGTTATTGAACTGGGTTTGGAATTATCTATGTGAAATAATAGTTTACAATACAGGTGGATAGTTATAGAAATAAATATAGAAGGAAGGTATATACTTACACTTCCTAGGTCTGACCACAGAGTGGGACTGGAAGTAGAAATATCCTAGTAGAGTATATCTAGGACCTAGATGTTGGTTTCTAAATAACATCGTCACTAAAAGGAACCAGTGTTCCTTGAATAAATAGCTGATTCCAGAGAGGAACAGGGAAAATACAAGTTGAGCTTGGAACATCTCATTGTGCTGAGAAGTATGGAAGTGATAAAAAATAAATGATGGAGAGATGCCAAGAGGACTCAGGATCTGGTTTGAAGGGGCTCCCACTGGCCAAGTCTGGGATAATTTGAGCATCGAATCAATGATATATATATATATTTTTTAACCCCATTTCTGGTACATTCTAGCAGAGTCACCACAGGCATTTAATCACCTTGAGCCTCATTATATTTCTTTTTGTTTTTGGTACGCGGGCCTCTCACTGTTGTGGCCTCTCCCGTTGCGGAGCGCAGGCTCTGGACGCGCAATCTCAGCGGCCATGGCTCACGGGCCCAGCCACTCTGCGGCATGTGGGATCTTCCCGGACTGGGGCACGAACCCGTGTCCCCTGAATCGGCAGGCGGACTCCCAACCACTGCGCCAACAGGGAAGCCCCCTAAACTTTTTTTAAAGAAAGATTAATTCAATTGGTTTCAGAAATCACTTTAAAAAATTAATTCATTCATTTTTGGCTGCGTTGGGTCTTCGTTGCTGTGTGCAGGCTTTCTCTACCTGTGGCAAGAAGGGGCTACTATTCCTTGCAGTGCGAGGGCTTCTCAATGCGGTGGCTTCTCTTATTGCGGAACATGGGCTCTAGGCGCATGGGCTTCAGTAGTTGTGGCATATGGGCTCAGTAGTGGTGGCTCGCGGGCTCTAGAGTGCTGGCTCTAGATTGCTGGCTCAGTAGCTGTGGTGCACAGGCTTAGTTGCTCTGTGGCATGTGGGATCTTCCGGACCAGGGCATGAACCTGTGTCCTCTGCACTGGCAGGCGGATTCTTAACCACTGAGCCACCAGGGAAGTTAGAAATCACTTTTAAAAAATATATTTACTATCTTGGCCAGAATTCCCTAGAACTTTTTCTTCCCCCCCTAGAATTCTTTAGGCTCTGTTAGGATGCATTTGCTTGCAAGTAACAGGAAATCTAACTCAACTGTCGGAAACAATAAAAAAACCCCAGCATGTTCTCACAAAATGTTCTGAGGTAGTTTAGCCAAAGTGTTAATCACCAGCCCCAGACTTTCATTAAATTGTTCCCCTCTTCCGTCTCTCAGAATGGAAGCTTTGTCCTCCTCTCTTGGCTCTCCTCATGACTGCAATACGGTTTCAGCAACTCCAAGCTTAATGTTCTGACAATACAACATCCAAAGGCCTGAAAGGGAAGAAGAGTACATCCCTTACTCGTGCCTATTTTTAAACATCAGGGAAAATTTCCCAGAAGCGCTACAACAGACTTTCCCTCACCTCCCATCATCCATAATCACAGACATGCTCCTCCTTAAATGAATCACTGGCAAGGGAATTTGAATCACCATTACTAGGCTGGACTAATCAAAATTCATCTTCTGGGGCTAGTAAAGGGTCAGCTTCCTTTACAAGCATTTTACCACTTAATACCTGAACAAAATTGGAATTCTATTAGCAAAGAAAGAAGGGAATGGCTGCTGGGTAAGCAACCAACATTATCTTCCACATAACACTCCTTAATCTCATTGAATAATCTTTAAAGATTTCTTTAGATAGCTCTGTTTTCCAATGTATAGGAAAGTTAAAAGAATATATGTTATATTTAGTGGATTAATGAATTTATTTCACCACATTCAGGGATTTGATTTTTATAAATCCAATTATAACCAGTTCAAACCTCCGCTCACAGTCCCCTCACTCCTTTGAATCACATCCATCCCACTGCTGGCTTCCCTGGACACATAATTCATTTATCTAATCACTGGCTTCCTCTCAACCTCAGCAGTCACTGAGATGGATTCACATCGTCATCTGATCACCGTCTGTGTGGCCCAGTAGAGACCAAGGTATAGCTTGAATGGAGTAGGAGAGAAGGGTGAGCGATGAACAAAGGGACTGTAGGGATGACCCTGCCCCTTCCCACATATGTTGATTCTAAAAGTGGAAAACCAAAAAACAATGTTTAGGGCCTCCCTGGTGGCGCAGTGGTTGAGAGTCCGCCTGCCGATGCAGGGGATACGGGTTCGTGCCCCGGTCTGGGAGGATCCCATATGCCGCGGAGCGGCTGGGCCCGTGAGCCATGGCCGCTGGGCCTGCGCATCCGGAGCCTGTGCTCCGCAACGGGAGAGGCCACAACAGTGAGAGGCCCGCATACCGCAAAAAGAAAAAACAAAAAAACAAAAAAACAAAAAAAAAACAATGTTTACATTACTATGATTGTGTAAATACTGTTCACTGAAGAGCCAAAGACTTTTCTCTGATTGTACTTTCTTCTCTGGTTCCAGTGCATGACTGAAAGAAGGTCCTCTTCATGTCTCTCCTCTGTTGGGTCCCTTGCTTTTTGGGTAACCACACCTTCTTTTCCTTTTGTTGGTGTATTACATACACAAATAACCTCCTGAGAAAGTATGTATGGAAGGTAAACTTCCTGAGTCATTGATTAACTAAAGGTCTCTCCACTCTGCTCTCACACCTGATAGTTTAGGCACAGAATTCAAGATTCAAAGCATTTTCGATTGTCTTCTTTGCCTTGCTCCATTGTCCTCTACTTTCCCATGTTGCTCTTGAGAATACAATGTCATCTCAACTCCCTGTAATTTGACTACGGCTTGGTTTTTTCCCTCTGTGGAAGGTTTTAGAGTCTTCTCTTTACCTGTGGCATTGTGAATTTCACTACAATATAGATACACCTTGTTTTTTTATTCTTTTTTTTTTTGGCATCACTTACTTTTACTTTTTATTGTAAAAAGCACATACAAGAATTTTAAGAAATGATTAATATAAGACAAATCAGAACCATGGTTATTAAACCCATTTTTGTATACATACACTAAAATGCCAAAAGTAGAATATCATTAAATATGAGAAATATGGTAGCACTATCATATATACACAGCTCACACAGAGATCTGTCTGGGTCATCTCTGAATCTTTTATGTACATGTCATTGATACAAAAAGCCTGCAGTTGAACTTCTACTCTCCAATTGTCCTTTTCCTGATATATATGGTTAAATATTTAAGGAACTTTAGAGATATAAAGAAAATGCATTGAATGCTAAGGGCTCTATGTGCTTTTCTCTGAACAATTGTGCACTGTACCTTGAGAAAAAACTTTTGTAGTCCATTCCTAGCTAAGGTAGTAGAAGACTCTTCTAGTTCCTTTTTAGTCAGTTTAATTTTTTCCTAGTCAGTTATTTGAGGGCAAAGTACAAAAATAGCTTGGGAACCAAATCCCATTTTTACATTGTTAAGTTCATTATAAAATGCCACTCAATTTTTAAAAGTCACTAAAAGGACACTTTCTGCAGCAAAAAAGGGTTAAGTTCAAGTTCTTGTTGTTTGACAAAAACACAATAATGTAATACATATGTCATATAATCATGACAGCCTAAAGTGAAGTGTATGCAGTTTAGGGGAAAACAACTTTGCAATTATTTGTTTCTCGTCTCCTTCCCAAACAATGAGGAGAATCTCTTGTCATTTTATCTATGTACTTCTTTTTTAAACCTTAGTTTATATGCTGAAAGTTTACGAATTTATATTCAAAATGTGTAATGGCACTTTTCTATACACAGTGGCTTCTCGGTGGTTTAGCTGAGTTATTCTGCATACAATGAATTGACTTCTAGGTAGCTGACAACTCCTGGGTGGGGCTCTCTCCTAGAATGTTTGTTTCAGTGTGAATGACAAGAAGCTGGGCACAATTCTACCAGATGCCCCAATCCAAGTCTGCTCTTCTATTTTAATTTCTCGTTTCAGCCAGCTGCTCTTCCAAGAAAACAATCTTGAGATTATCCTCAATTTTCCACCCCTGTCCTACCATTTCATAATTCAATTTCCAAGTTTTGTTGATTTTATTTCCTAAACAGCTCTTGACTCTCATGCTTCCTATTTCATCCCCGCTTAATCATTTTATGTGTCAATTTGGCTACATTACAGTACCCAGTGAATCTATAATTGAGACAGGAAGGAAGAGGGCAGGGCACAACCACTAAGAACAGGATACCACGAAAACCGGTTAGAACCTACTAGGCCCAAGATGGTAGAAGATTCGACTGCCAATAGACCTGGAGCCTCATTATACACTCACTGTAACATATTAGCATACGCTAAAGGACACACCCACAGGTGCCATGACAGTTCTGAGGCCAACCATAAAAGGCCAAAAAGTGGGTGGTGCCCCAATTCCTGGAAATCCCCACTCCTTCTCCAAGATAGTTAGAAACTCCTGCCACTTGTTAACCTGTGAAATTACCCAGTCCATGAAAACTAATCATCCACACACCTTGAGGCCGCTCTCACCTTCTGAGATGGTCCAAACTCTGTGAAGTGTGTTCTCTCTCTAAATAAACCTGCTTTCACTTTACTATGGCCTGCTCTTGAATTCTTTTCTGCATGAAGTGAAGGACCCTCACTTGGTGGCTGGTCCCAGGGACTCACTCAAGACCTGGGACAAGACCATCCTCTTGTGCTCCATTTTTTCCTACAATATAATGATTTTAAAATAAAGTTTTAAAAAAATAAAAACTAGGTAAAGAGTTAGGTAAAGCCTAGCTTTAAAAACTAGGTAAAGCCTAGCTTCTCCAACCCTAACCCCTCTACCTCATTCCTGCTGCCCATAGATAACCAGTTTTGTTATTTTTTGGTTGATTTCTGTTTCTTTTTGCAAAAATAAATAAAGGTGTTTGTTGTTGAACTAATATGGATATATTGCTAAGTAAAATAGTGAATATATATGTTTTTAACAAAATAAACTATTTATTTATTTATTTATTTTTGGCTGCATTGGGTCTTTGTTGCTGTGCGTGGGCTTTCTCTAGTTGCAGCGAGCAGGAGTAGTACTCTTTGTTGCAGTACACGGGCTTCTCACTGCGGTGGCTTCTCTTGTTGCGGAGCACGGGCTCTAGGCTTGCAGGCTTCAGTAATTGTGGCTCACCAGCTTAGCTGCTCCGCGGCATGTGGGATCTTCCCAGATCAGGGCTCGAACCCATGTCCCCTGCATTGGCAGGGAAGCCCCACCTATTTGGATTTTATTCAAATGAAAGGTAAACTTCTATTGTGTTTGAGCCATTTTGGGATTTGCAGTTAGAATTACCTTAAACCATAATTTAGTGTGTAATAAATTCAGCATCTCAAACTAGTGGAGGAAAGAATTCTATCCAATATGTGTGCTTATTGACACCTTGGAAACTGGGTAGCCATCTGAAAGAAAAATAAAGTTGCATCCATGGTTCACATATTATACCATTAAAACTTTCAAATGAATCAAATACTTAAATGGGAAAAATAAAATCACACAAGTTCTAGAAGAAAACATGGAGAATTTCTTTATAGCCTTTGAATGTGAAAGACCTTTCTACATGTGACTCAAAATCTAAAGTCATGAAAGACTAGATTGGTAAATTTGAGTAGCTAAACATAAAAACTCTGAATGGCCAAAAGACACCATTTACCAAGTAAAAGTACAAATGATAAATAGGAAATTTCTTCACTTTGTTTCCTCAACCTTAAGGGTGATGGCTATACCTACAACTACTCTAGTACCTCAATGTCCTCTTTTCATTTCTTAAATCCTCCATTGCCTATATAATCAATTTCTTTCTTTTTTGGCTGAGCAGCTTGAGGGATCTTACTTCCCAGACCAGGGATCAAACCCGTGCCCCCTGCAGTGGAAGTGTGGAGTCCTAACCACTGGACAACCAGTGAAGTCCCTAACCAATTTCTAATATTAACACCCATCTATTGCAACACCTAGTATGGTTTCCGTTTCCTGACATGCAATCTTTTTATAGTCTTTAATTTTTAAACCAGGTAAACTATTTTTAAAAAATAAGGGACTTCCCTGGTGGCGCAGTGGTTAAGAATTCCCCTGCCAATGCAGGGGACACGGGTTCGAGCCCTTGTCCGGGAAGATCCCACATGCCGCAGAACAACTAAGTCCGTGCACCACAACTACTGAGCCTGCGCTCTAGAGCTCGCGAGCCACAACTACTGAGTCCACATGCCACAACTACTGAAGCCTGCATGCCTAGAGCCCGTGCTCCACAACAAGAGAAGCTACTGCAATGAGAAGCCTGTGCACCGCAATGAAGAGTAGCCCCCGCTCACCGCAACTAGAGAAAGCCCGCGCCCAGCAACGAAGACCCAATGGAGCCAAAAATAAATAAAAAATAAATTTATTTTAAAAACAAAGAAAAGAAAAAATAGAACAAGGTAGTTGGACTTAATCAGATATAAAAGCCTTTAGAAAGCCATAGTAGGGACTTCCCCAGTGGCACAGTGGTTAACAATCCATCTGCCAATGCAGGTGACACGGGTTCGATCCCTAGTCCAGGAAGATCCCACATGCCGTGGAGCAACTAAGCCCGTGCAACCACAACTACTGAGCCCGTGCACCACAACAAAAGAAGCCACCGCAATGAGAAGCATGTGCACCACAATGAAGAGTAGCCCCGGCTCGCTGCAACTAGAGAAAGCCTGTGTGCAGCAACAAATGCAGCCAAAAAGAAATTTTAAAAAAAAAGTTAAAAAAAGAAAGCTGTAGTAATTAAGACGGTGTAGTTCTAGCACAGGAATAGACAAAGACCAATGGAACAAACTAAGGATCCCAGAAAAGCTTACACATAAATGGAAACATGATACGACATGACAGGCAGCATTCTAAGTCAGGGAAGTAAGTATGAATGAAGCTGAAATCATTTTATATTTAAATGGAAAAAAATAAGAATCAGATCCTGGGACTTCACTGGTGGTGCAGTGGTTAAGAAGACTCTGTGCTCCCAATGGATCAACTAGGTTTCAATCCCTGGTTGGGGAACTGGATCCCACATGCATGCCACAACTAAGAAGCCCATGAGCCACAACTAAAGGAAACTGCCTGCTGCAACTAAGGAGCCCACGTGCCACAACAAAGGAGCCTGTGAGCTGCAACTAAGGAGCCTGTGAGCCACAACTAAGACCCGGTGCAACCAAATAAATAAATATTAAAAAAAAGAAAAAAGAGGGCTTCCTTGGTGGCACAGTGGTTGAGAGTCCACCTGCCGATGCAGGGGACACGGGTTCGTGCCCCGGTCTGGGAGGATCCCACATGCCGTGGAGCGGCTGGGCCCGTGAGCCATGGCCACTGAGCCTGTGCGTCTGGAGCCTGTGCTCCGCAACGGGAGAGGCCACAACAGTGACTGGCCTGTGTAATGCAAAAAAAAAAAAAAAAAAACCAAAACAAACAAACAAACAAAAAAAAAAAGAAAAAAGAATCAGATCCCCGCTTTGTATCACACACGAAGTCAATACCAGATAGATTAAAGTTATAAGTATGAAAAGGCAAAACTTTAAAACTTTAAAAAAAATTTTAAATTTATTTTTGGCTGTGTAGGGTCTTCGTTGCTGCGCACGGGCTTTCTCTAGTTGCGGCCAGCGGTGGCTACTCTTCATTGCGGTGCACGGGCTTCTCATTGCAGTGGCTTCTCTTGTTGCAGAGCACGGGCTCTAGGTGCGTGGGCTTCAGTAGTTGCAGCACATGGGCTCAAGAGTTGTGGCTTGCAGGCTCTAGAGCGCAGGCTCAGTAGTTGTGGCGCATGGGCATACTTGCTCTGCGGCATGTGGGATCTTCCTGGACCAGGGCTCGAACCTGTGCCCCCTGCATTGGCAGGCGGATTCTTAACCACTGCACCAACTGGGAAATCCCAAAACTTTAAAACTTTTGAAAGTAAATATTGGTGTAAATATTTGAATAAGAAAGGATTTCTTAAATGAGACTCAGAAAGTACTAACCATAAGGGAAAAAAACTGTCAAATATGACATTAAAATTAAATTCTACAAACAAAGGCACCTTAAACAAAGTGGAAAGCAATGCCACAGTCTGGAAGAAGATACTTATAGTGCATAGAATCAATAAAGGATTAGTAGCCAGATTATAAACATATCCTACAAAATCAGACTTTTAAAACTCAATAGAAAAATGGGCAAAGGATATCAACAGGCAATTTTCAAAGGACTAAACATACTTGGGCAATAAACATCTGAATATATGCTCAACCTCAGTAATAATCAGCAGCATATAAATAAAAATAACAAGTCACCATTTCATACTCATTAGACTAATAAAAATTAAAGTCTATCAGTACCTTGGTAACCATTCACAAACATTCAGACCCTAAAGGTAGGAATGGGGACGCTCTGAGGTGATCACATCTTGTTTTGGCCAATTAAATGTGAGCAGAAGTGATGTCCATCACTTCTGTGCAGAAACTTTCACAGCCAGAGTGCGAGCCCTTTAGTTCTTTCTCCCTGCCTCTCAGAAGCATGTGCCAGGATGGATCCTCTCAGCCCAGGTCCCTGAGTGACTGCGACGAACGGCCCTTCACTGTTTACCTGCACTGCACTTGCAGCAAGAAACAAACCTTTGAATTAAGTCACTGGTGGTTCTTGGTTATTGTGGCTTAATTTAGTCATCCTGATGATACAACCTTCATTGTTGGTGAGGAAGCTGAACAACAGGGACTCTCACATACTGCTAGGAGGAGGCCAAGCTGGAACAGCAACTCTGGAGAAAAATTTGGAAACTTTTAGTCAATTTGTGCAACTCATATATGCACAAGGACAATGATGGAAAGTTTTTATTGCAGCATTATTTTAAGAAAAAAACTGAAAATAAACTCAATGCCCACTGACAGGAAATAGATGTATACATTTCTGTAGATTCATAGAATAGATGACTATAGCTAAAATAAATAAACAGAAGCTATCTGTCTTAAAATGTATAAATCTCAAAACCATAATTTAGAGTATAAAAAATCATATAAGGAGATGAGTTCACTATATAAAGTTTAAATAGTATATTATGTTATGGATACATAGTATATGTAGTAAAAGTATAACAACATGCATGGGCATAATAAACATCAAATTTCAGGGAAGTGTTTACTTCTGGG
Organism: Mesoplodon bidens; assembly: GCF_964165515.1. Taxonomy (NCBI): domain Eukaryota; kingdom Metazoa; phylum Chordata; class Mammalia; order Artiodactyla; family Ziphiidae; genus Mesoplodon; species Mesoplodon bidens. Next base: position 27,722 of record NW_027672586.1, on the reverse strand, counting down.
AAGGGAAGAGCTAGAAGCAGTGTTATCTATATGGGGTGAGGGTATTTGAAATGCTTCATTTCTTAAAAAAAACATATATATATAATATTATTATGTTAAAATGCTGGGTGGTAGGTACCTGAATGTTTGTTGTATTATCCTCTGTACTTTTCTGTCTAGTTGAAATATTTAATAATAATTAAAAAGAAAACATAGGCAAACAACAATGAAAAGAAAGAGCATCTATAATTCTGCCTCACCTGCTCCATCCCTGAAATGACCTCTATTAACATATTGGTGTAAACCTGTCTAATGCTTCTCTGTGTCTTTGTGTCTCTGCCCAGCTGGCTAGGAGGAACAGGGTGGTCTTCAGATAACTGCAGCGAGGACAGTGCGGAGTTTCGCAGGCTAGATATTTTGGACCTCAACTTACTCATTTAGAAGACATAGTTTTGCTAAGTTAAAATATTTATTAAAAGGAGAAACATTTCATTATTCTATATTTAAGAATTTGCATTAATTCATTTCCCATCACTTATTTTGATTTTTTAAACATTTTTCCTCTCAATTTTCAGAACTATTAGAGACTTCTAAATGCATATAAAACCTTTAGAATAAACATACAAAAGCATGGCTATGAGAACAGACAATTCCGGCATTGAGGAAGGGCGTCATATTTAAGCTTGATCTTTTAAGTGGTGTTTCTCGTTTTGTTTTCCTGCTTTTCTACCTTTTTCTCATTTGCTTTCTAGGATTCCTTATTAGCTAAAATTCCCCTTATCAGCTCTCTCCCCAATATTCTGTTTCCTTCTACAAACAATATGCGTATGCACAGTTGGTAAGGAAGACTAAGCAAGCATGAACCTTAATGTGATTTAAACTATGGTTTCCTTGAGCTTTTAGCGCCGCCTTGTGGCAGTACTCTGATGTCAGAATCTATGCTTTCCTGATTTCTTTTTATGCTCCTGAACACAACTCTGACTGAGGTTTACAGTATTAGTCATTTAAAGATATCATGTCACACAGCAGTATGGTTCTCAACATGTCTGCAATAGAGTCACCTGGTGACCTTTAAAAAAATACTAACCTAGGCCCACTCCAGAACCACTGTCAGAGAGACTTACACTGATTTGTTGGACAAAGCTAGATGTCATTTAACAAATATTCAGCTATTGCACATTACTTACTGGGAAAAAGTCATGTTTCTTCCCTGAGTATATGACTACTTAACATTAGAAATGAATAATGCACTTTAGAAATCCTCCCTCAAGTATTTGTTCCTGATGTAAAATAATTCTGACAGTTGCCTACGTTTCTTGCTGAAGTTTCACTTTTTCTTAATTTTTTTTGAAATTCTCACTGGCATGTGGGATCTTAGTTCCCCGACCAGGGATCAAACCCGTGCCCGCTGCAGTGGAAGCGTGGAGTCTTAAACCACTGGACCGCTAGGGAAGTCTCTGAGAGTCTCATAATTTCAATGGTCAATAGCTTCTGGTTGGCTCAAATTTTTTTTTTTTAAGATTTTTTGATGTGGACCATTTTAAAAGTCTTTCATGAATTTGTTACAATATTGCTTCTGTTTTATGTTTTGGTTTTTGCCCGTGAGGCATGTGGGATCTTAGCTCCCTGACCAGAGATCGAACCCCACCCCCTGCATTGGAAGGCAAAGTCTTAACCACTGGACCATCAGCGAAGTCCTCAATTTTTTTCTTTAATTTGGGAAAATATATTAACTACAGACAAGCATAGTCTAAAACAACCTATCACTCAAAATTAACAAATGTGAACACTGTTGTTTGTTTCGTATATAATTTTACTAATACAGCATAAGAGTTGGTTGGGGAGTCAAGGTCAATAACAACAACAAAAGCAGTGAGAACATCTGACTGCTAAACTGTGGAAACGTTGTGAATGCAACACGATTCAGAGAAGAGAGAGGTCAGCAGATTCATGGAGAAGGTGAGATTTGAGCAGGGACCTGGAGCAAGGGAAAAACTTCAATAGGTAACAAAGCAAAAGAGCAATCTAGATGGGAGAACAGCATGAGGCAAAGCCAAAAGTGGGAATGAGCACAACATAGTTATTTCTAAATAATAATGGTCTAATAATATTTTACATTTTTTGAGCACTTACATATGTCAGGCACTGTTCTAACTGCTTTACATGTATGTGTTAACTTGTTTAACGTAGCAATACCGTCATCAAGGGCACACTGCTCAGGTCATTCTTTTCTGTTTCTCTTAGACAAGTTGCTATATCTGGGACTCAGTTTCTCCATCTGGAAAAAAAAAGCAGATAATACTGTTCTGTGCATGGATATGTGCATATAGGTAAACATAAGAAGAGACTAAATAGAAAATGATATACCTGTTAGGGTAAATTGGTAGATAAATGGTAACTCTATGTTTAATTTCTTTTGAGGAACTTCCAGACTGCTTTGCAAAGTGCAAAATAGCTGCTCCATTTTACATTCTCACCAGGAGTTCATGAGGATTCCAATTTTGCCACATTCCTGGCAACATTATTAGGTGGCTTTTTGGTGATAGCTATTCTACTGGATATGAAGTGGTAACTCGTGGTTTTCATTTGCATTTCCCTCATGGCTAATGATGTTGAGCATCTTTTCAAGTGGTTTTGGCCAAATGGCCATCTTCTTTGGAGAAATGTCTATTCAAATCCTTTACCATTTAAAAAACTGGGTTGTCTTTTCTAAATTTTGAGTTGTAAGAGTTCTTTATAAATTCTGGATGTAAATCCCTTATCAGATATGTGATTTGTAAATATTTTCTCCCATTCTATAGGCAGTCTTTCCACTTTCTTGATTGTGTACTGAAACACAAATGTCTTTAATCTTGGTAAAGTCCAATTTATCTAGTTTTCCTTTTGTTGCTTGTGCTTTTAGTGTCTTATCTAAGTATCCATTGTTAAATCCAAGGTTGTAAAGATTTACCCCTGTGTTTTCCTCTAAGAGTTTTAGTCTGCTTTTACAATTAGGTCTTAGATCCATTTTGAATCAATTTTTTGTATATAGTGTGAGATGGGGTCTAACTTCACTCCTTTGCATGAAGCTATCATTTTCCCAGCACCATTTGTAGAAAAGACTATTCTTTCCCCATTGAATGGTCTTGGCACTATTGTTGAAAATCAGTTGGCCATAAATAGATGGGCTTACTTCTGGACTCTCAATTCTGTTTCATTGATCTGTATGTCTATCCATATGCTAGTACTACACTGCCTTGATTACTGCACCTTTGTAGTAAGAGTTGAAATCAGAAAGTGTGAACCCTTTGTTCTTTTTCAAAATTGTTTTGGCAGTTCTGGGTCCCTTGAGTTTTCATATGAATTTTAGGATTGGTTTGTCAATTTCTACAATGAAGCCAGCTGGAAATCTGACAGGAACTGTGGTGAATCTGTAGATCAAGTTGAGGGGTATTACCATCTTAACAATATTAAGTGTTCTGATCCATGAACATGGGATAATCTTCCCATTTATTTAGATCTTCTTTAATTTCTTTCAACATCTTGTAGTTTTCAGAGTACACATTTTACACTTCTTTTGTGAAATTTATTCTTATTCTTTTTGATGCTATTGTAAAGGGAATTTTTTAAAATTTCATATTCATATTTTTCATTGCTAGTATATAGAAATAAATTGATTTTTGTATATTGATTGTATATCCTGAAATCTTGAACTTAATTATATATTCTAATAGTTTTTTAGTGGATTTCTTGGGATTTTCTATATACAAGATCATGTCATCTGTGAATAGATATGGTTTTACTTTTCTTTTTTAATTAATTTATTTATTTTTGGCTGCGTTGGGTCTTCGTTGCTGCGCGCGGGCTTTCTCTAGTTGCAGTGAGTGGGGGCTACTCTTTGTTGTGGTGCGCGGGCTTCTCATTGCGCTGGCTTCTCTTGTTGCGGAGCACGGGCTCTGGGCGCACGGGCTTCAGTAGTTGTGGCTCGCGGGCTCTAGAGTGCAGGCTCAGTAGTTGTGGCACACAGGCTTAGTTGCTCCGCGGCACGTGGGATCTTCCCGGACCAGGGCTTGAGCCCGTGTCCCCTGAATTGGCAGGCGGATTCTTAACCACTGCGCCACCAGGGAAGCCCTACTTCTTTTCCTATTTGGATGCATTTCATTTTCTGGCATGGAAGACAAATTGAAAACCAACAGACAAAAAAGAAAGAAAGAAGGGGTTTCCCTGGTGGTCCAGTGGTTAAGACTTTGCCTTCCAGTGCAGGGGGTGCGGGTTCAATCCCTGGTCGGGATCCCACATGCCTAGGGGCCAAAAAACCAAAACATAAAACAGAAGCAGTATTTTAACAAATTCAATAAAGACTTAAAGAAAAAAAAGAAAAGAAAAAAATAATGATGTAATAATGTCAGATTTGTGATTTGTACAGAAATAAACTTTGATGATGTAATGAGAGTGACTTGGGTAGCTACCTTAGATTGGGTACATGGAAATGCCTCCTGTGAGGAAATGACATCTAGCCTAAAATCTGAATTATAATAAGGAGGCTTCTAGACAGTGGAAACAGTAATGTGAAGGAACTAAATGGTGGGAATGAGCTTACTTACTGGAGGAGCAGGTAGGCCGTGTGACTAGAATGTAGTAGCAAGAGGGGAAAGGAGACTGAGAGGCTGCCAGCGGCTAGGCTGTGTGGGACTTTGTAAACCCGGGCAATGGAAGTTGGATTTCATTCTAGGTTTGATGAGGTGATACTGGAGTGTGATGTGATCTGATTCACATTTCAAAATTACTGTAGTTGCCTTGTGAATAATAGAGGTTAGAGTGGGAGCTGGAATCACTTAGGAGGCTTGGAGATGTTAATAACTTGGAGTGATGGATTATGGCGATGGAGAGAAGCAAATGGATGCAGGTTTTATATCAGACTTGCTGATGTCGTGCTTTTATTATGGAGACTTTTACAAGTCCTGCTTTTATTATGCTAAGTTGGAGACACCTACTGATATTCCAAATACAAATCTCAAGTAGGCACTTGGATAAACAAGGCTAGAACCACAGGGAGTGAGCTGGGATCACTTGTTTTCATTTTGAAGGAGCTGCCAGTGAGCCAGGAGGCACTCTAAGAGAAAATGTTTCAGGTAATCCAAGGTAAAATTGTTTCAAGGTGTTGGAATGTGTTGATAGGCCTAGACTTCAATCCCAGTGTGCGGATTACTTTAGCTCCCTGAACTTTCTTCTCCACCTATAAAATGGGGATAATACCTGATTTGGGGGTTTACTGTGAGACTGAAGGAGATAAGGCACTTAAGAGAGCTAGCAGCATTCTCAGCAGCTACTAATTTAGCAACCACTCTTCTACAGTTTGATAAGAACTACTCTTGTCATAGACAAGTAGTAAAAGCGAAACTAGCTACGTTTTCTCAAGGAAAGATAATCCTGGAAGGAGAGCTGCTATAAGACCATGCTGCAGCCTCACTCTCTCCTTCAGTAAACCTCTTTGAAGACAGCACAGTTCACGCACCACCACACAGCAGGAAACAGTTTTCCTACCTCTTCCTACAAATCCTGTTTACACTGCTTGAATGAGGCAAGAGGTTTAGTATAACAAAGTAACAAATGATGCCACAGCAACCACTGAACTATTATGTGCCTCTTCTCTTTCTTGCATTAAACAAACACACATCAGTCTTAGCAACTCAAGTTATAGGAAGAGGGATATCAATCTCCCATCTTAAAGACTTTTAAGGGCACTTCCCAAATATTAAAATAACAGGGAATTCCCTGGTGGTCCAGTGGTTAGGACTCCACACTCTCACTGCGAAGGGCCCAGGTTTAATCCCTGGTCAGGGAAATAAGATCCCACAGTGCAACAATAATAATAGTTAACATTTCTGGAGGCCTTACGATTAGCCAGAAAATACTGTGCTAATTGTTTTAGATCTCTCAATCATTTACCTCCCCCCAACAGTCCTATAAAAGTGGAAATAATATTATCCCCATATCATCCTCCCCAATAGATCACCTTTAAATGAGAGAGTTAGCCAATTAGAATTGGACTGGCTAGGGACTTCCCTGGTGGTGCAGTGGTTAAGAATTCACCTCCCAATGCAGGGGACACAGGTTCAAGCCCTGGTCAGGGAAGATCCCACATGCTGCGGAGCAACTAAGCCTGTGTGCCACAAACACCGAGCCTGCGCACTAGAGCCCACACGTCACAACTACTGAGCCCGTGAGCCACAACTACTGAGCCTGCGTGCCTAGAGCTCGTGCTCCGCAACAAAGAGAAGCCACTGCACCACAACGAAGAGTAACCCCCGCTTGCCACAAATAGAGAAAGCCCGCGCACAGCAACGAAGACCCAACACAGACAAAAATAAATAAATAAATTTTAAAAAAGAATTGGGACTGGCTAGGTATCCCCAGTGCCTTTTAACTGAGCCGTGTGAAAAGGTGAGGTTCATAATAATTCTTTAAGGAATAGTTGAGGGTTGAAGAATTAATTCGAGGTACTGGAGATAAAAGGGTTTTTGTTTGTTTGTTTGTTTGTTTTTATACTAAGATTTGCCTTTGGCAGATTAGCATGACAGGGCTTCAGCCTCTGCTTCCAAAGCACTTAGCATATCTCACAATACCTGGCTGAGTGTTCTGAAGAAGGACAATAACAAAATGATCCAACAGTATGGAATCAGCACTGTTACCAAATTATCTTTTCTACAGTATTTTACCCTTAAATGTTTTGCTGAATCTTTACCAGGATAATCTCATTTCAAACAACTTTAAAATTTACAAAGTTCACCTCTTCCATGAAAACCTGTGATCTAGAGCCCATCCGAACATTTTTGAGAAGATGGAATGATTCAGATCAGGGGACTTTGCAAACAACTTTTGTCATTAATGTTTATTTCAATTAAATAAATGTGAATTCAGAATTAATGGAAGATAAAACCTCAAAGTATTTGGCAAAACAAATGCTATTACGAGCTTGATTAAAATGTTTGTGGTACCTGTGCTATGAATTACAGACGTCCACAAAATTAAAAGCACATTCTGAAGAAAATCAAATTCTGATAAATTCTGTTTGTAAAAATTCAGCGGTACAGTCCCCCCCAGGGGAGAAGTAATTTGCCTTGTTACCATCAGTTAAAAATCAAATGAGCATACTTTCCTCTCTTAATTGTGACCGTCACAGCACTGTAGAACATGTACAAACCTAAACCCTTTTGATCAGAGTAAACTAAACAAGACGCTGGTATTTAACAGGGTGTACAGAACATGTAGTATAAAACATTTTCTTTTGAAAATAAAAATTTTATAATCTGTTTCAAAAATATCAAACAATTGAAAAATATATCGACTGCAACAAAATTTCCAAACAGAAGTTCAAAAATCTTGGCGAAGCCATACATATAACATCAAATAAAATCTAGCTTCATTTACCAACTAAAACACTCATTAAAAATAATGATTTCTGTACGTCTAAACTGAGTGTAACACTTGGACATTTCAATAGAAATTGCTGTTCTGTCATACACTATTAAAGTCTGTTCTCTAATCTGAAGAAATTTCAATTATAAGGCAAAGGAAGACTAAAAATAGAAACAGTGCATCTTAAAGTTTTTCAGAGACCTACATATAAGTAATTTCCAAACGCATAATTTTTATATGCTTATGGTTTGGAACAAATTTTCCCTGAGCACTCTTTCTGCTTGGTTAGAAAATTAAAACATGATCTATAGAATAGAATTTGATTTTGATTTTTCTTAAATATATGCAATTTTTCATCCATCAAATGTATTTGGGAATCTTTCCTTCTAGACATCTCTAAAGTAATAACTAATTATAACTGTTTTAAGGGGCTATTCGAATGGCTATAGAAATATGGTTGAGTTTTAGTGCCCTGAGAACTGTACAGTGGGTGTCTCATACAACTGAAATGATTTACTAGCCTTAAAATTATCAATGGTTATTTTAACAAATTCAGAATGGCACTAGCTTCACAGAAGAAAGAGGTAATAATCAGTAATTCCAGCTCAGATGACCAATAATAAGCACTAAAAACTAAAAAAAACCCAAACCAACAACAAAAAAACACAACTAAAAAAAAAAAAAAGAGTTGGATTAACATTGTGCTTTCTATGGAATAATGCTGAAAAAAATTAAGGCTTCTGCCCAACCCAGGAACTACTTCATCTTGAAAATTTATTTAATGCAGTCTTGAGATCTGTAACTCCTTAATAGTCATGCAAACTTAAAATTAGCATCACTGGAAATTTCATCACACAAATTGCAGTTCTCAGTGCTATCCCAAGATTTACAGCCCAAAAGACATACTATAATTAGTGCACATGTACCATACCACTACCAGCTGTGTTCCCCTAATTTTTAAGGTCTTAAAAAACTCTTAGCTACTTGAGAGTGTAGACCTCTTCTCTTTCAAATAAATAAAGGATAACAAATACTAGGAGCCTTAACTATGCAAATTTGTAAATACTAATTTTCTACATAGCCTAGCATCACACCAAAGGAAAATTAGGTTTAAGAAGTTTCATATTTACAATTAGATTTCATAAGACCTAACTATATATATCTCTTAGCACTACGATTTATGTGGCTTGCAAGAATAATTAATAAATAACTTAAAACATTTAGAAGTCATCGTTCTGAAGACCTTCAAGAAGTGATGAGCAATTTCAGATGTCCAGCGGTGAGTCTTCTGTCTTCTTATATTTTAAGGTGCTTTACGCAGGCCGACCTTGACCAAAACGACTTTTAGACCTAGATTTTTTAAACAGAAAATAAGGTCAGAGGTGCTTCTAAAACAATAAGTTGCCACTGCTTTAGGTCATGTTTGCTTGACAGTGTCAAAGTTTAATGAACCTTCATGTAGCTCCATAATCCATTTTCAAAAATTCTTGGAGACGTATTTTGGAATTCAGATATTTTTTAATTTGGGGGAAATAATATGTACATATATCGTATATTATGAATCTGGAGCAGTGCCCCACAACCAAACACATTAATACTTCTTCAGTGAAACAAATGAGCATTTACGTTAAGTGGGATAAATAAAAACTATAAATAGTACCACAGTAGCTCAGGTCAGGCTTGAGTTGCCACAAATGTATGAAAAAAGCTTTTGGCTTTCTGAGCTTTCTGGATTTCAGAATTGCAGATAGGCATTTGGATCTGTAGTATTAATAATCAAATCTCAGTAACTGTTAATCTTTCAAAGAAAATCTGTGCTGTAAAATGACACAGAACATACAAATAAGATTTTATTAAGAGAGATAGAACAAGAAACAAGAAAGGTTTCGATGATTTATATAAAGTAGTAATACATTATCTATAAATAGTATAAGAATTCTGCTAATTCACACTATAGCTTACATTTTTATCAGCAGTTGGCTCAGAACGGAGCTGGCTCAATAAACAGAAAACTTTTTAAAAAGTATACTTTCATTAAATTTTGTGATCATGACCTCTTGAAGTCTTAACTTTTAAGTTAAAATCTGGTTCTAATTAATGTCTTGATGATCAAATCCCTGAAACAAAATAAAACCAAACTCAAATTATGTGCTTCTAGTGTTCATATGATTTTTCAAAAAAAAAAAATCACTTCAAAGCTAGTGGCATTCTGAATTCATTTATGCTGATTCACCTTGTGTTCTTCTCTGAGCTGCTTTGCCGTGCATTGACTGGCACTGAGGCCTTGATTTGTGCTTCGATCCTAGAATAAATACCTCCTGCAAACTGCACAGTAAAGGAGAAAAATCAAGTTATTATCTTTAAGGAACCAATAGAAGCTCTGCTTTATTGAAATGGCATTACTTTTTAACTTAGAAGTAATTTTATTTTTATTTATTTTTTATTTATTTTGATTTTTTAAATTCAGGCTCTGAGCTACAATTTATTTTTATTATTTTATATAAGTAAAATTCACCCATTTTAGTGCACTGTTCTGAGTTTTGAAAATGCATACAGTTGTGTAACCACTCATAATGGAGACATAAAGCAGTTCAAACACCCCAAGAAAATCCCCTTGTGCCCCTTTTAAGTCCAACGATTTGACACTACCAATTCCTGGCAACCACTGACTTGTTTTATGTCCCTATACTTTTGCATTTACCAGAACATTATATAAATAGAATCATACAGTCTGTAGCCTTCTGAATCTGGCTACTTTTGCTTAGCATAATGTATAGGATATTCATCTATGTTGCAGCATGTATCAACAGCTCATTCTTTTTTTTTTTTTTGCGGTAAGCGGGTCTCTCACTGTTGTGGCCTCTCCCGTTGCGGAGCACAGGCTCCGGACGCGCAGGCCCAGGGACCATAGCTCACGGGCCTAGCCGCTCCGCGGCATGTGGGATCTTCCCGGACCGGGACACGAACCTGTGTCCCCTGCATCGGCAGGCGGACTCTCAACCACTGCACCACCAGGGAAGCCCCAATAGCTCATTCTTTTTATCTATTCTAGTCTTACTCATTTATCATGTAAAGGACATTTGGGTTGTTTTTAGCTCTTGGCAATTCTAAATAAAGCCACAGGGAAGATACGTGTGAAATGATCTGTATGGTGAGTAAACATTTAATGCTATAAGAAACAGCTAAGCTCTTTTCCCAAGTAGGCATTCCCTTTTGCATCCTTACTAGCTATATACAAGAGTTCCAGTTGCTCTATATTCTTGCCAGCATATTTAAAAAACTTTCTTAGCTGCAGAGCAACCAAGCCCATGTGCCACAACTACTGAGCTTGCCTGCGCTCTAGAGCCCTCAAGCCACAACTACTGAGCTTGCCTGCGCTCTAGAGCCCTCAAGCCACAACTACTGAAGCCCGCATGCCTACAGCCCGTGCTCCACACAAGAGAACCACCGCAATGAGAAGCCCGCACACCACAACGAAGAAGAGCCCCCGCTCGACACAAATAGAGAAAGCCCGTGTGCAGCAACGAAGACCCAATGCAGCCAAAAAAACCAAACCAAACCAAAACAAAACTTTTTTAGACATTCTAGTGGGTGTATAGTGGTATCTTGCTGAGGTGTTCATTTACATTTCCCTAATGACTAAATGATGTTGCATCTTTTCCTGTGCTTATTTGCCACCTGTATCCCTTCTTTCTGAAGTGTATGATTAATTTTTTGCCCACTTATTGTCATTGGATTGTTTATTTTATTATTGAGCTTTGAGAATTCTTTATATATTTTGGATACAAATCCTTTACCAGATAAATATTTTACACATATATTCTCATAGTTTATGGCTTGTCTTTTCATTCTCTTAATAATGCCTTTCAAAAAGAAGTTTTAAAGTTTGATGAAGTCCAATTTGCCAATTTTTTTCTTTTATGGATAATGCTTTTGGTGTGGTAGCTAAGAAATATTTGCCTAACCCATGGTGATAAAGATTTTTTTTCCTGTGTTTTGTTCTTGTAGGGAAGTAAATTTTTAAATAAAAGAATTAGCAGTGGGCTTCCCTGGTGGCATAGTGGTTGAGAGTCCGCCTGCCGATGCAGGGGACACGGGTTCGTGCCCTGGTCCGGGAAGATCCCACATGCCGCGGAGCGGCTAGGCCCGTGAGCCATGGCCACTGAGCCTGCGCATCCGGAGCCTGTGCTCTGCAACGGGAGAGGTCACAACAGTGAGAGGCCCGTGTACCGCAAAAAAGGAAAAAAAAAAAAAAAAAAAGAATTAGGGGCAAGTGTTACTGTGAATACATAATACTGGTACTAATGATGATACATAATGTTATGACTAACATGTAATTCAGTAAGAGTAAGGTATTTCTTGTGATCATTTTCATCAAGATAACATTTTAAAGATAACATCTTATTTTAAAGATAACGTCTAAGCACTGCATGCAGAGTTGATGAAAATTAGCAACTTCCAGGGGCCACCCTCTGGACAGTCTGCAGTACAGAGTTAATCTGCTCTTGGTTGGACATTACACTTTCAGTAACAATGTACTTTACTATGTGTGTTATAGAGAGGACCTACGGACTGTAAGAGGTGGTGAAAAACTTATGTGAACAAACTGGCTAGCTGGTACAGAATATAAAAATACATTAAAAATTTACTCTTTTAAAATTACAAAGCATCTTTATACTTATGATGAAAATAAAGTAGGAAGGCATATCCAAGCAAGCACAGTACACGAGTACATAATTCTTACTTCTTTTGCTTCCTTTGACTTGACTCGGTCCAGATCACCCAATCTCATCTTTATTAGGTGCCCTGTAATTTCAGACATCCGCCGTTGATCTGAAGGTAAAAATTAATAAACCTTACTTTTTATGAGGATGTTTTATTACTTTTATTTCTTAAAGAAGATTGCAATCATCAAGAGTTTATGAAAATATCATTGGATATTATTTATAAACACATAAACCTTTTTATCTTTGAAGGATTTTAGGCTGCAAGTGGCAAAATGGCTCATATACAGATAACTGTGCTGCTTTTAATATTACTGTAAATCAGCCTAAGACATATTCAGCCTTCTTGAGAGTGGAAGTACTGGGTGAAAGTCAGTCTGAGAGGCCTCAAAATGACAGATACATAAAACAACATATTATCTACTGGGATTGTCTAGTAATGAAACTCTGGTTGATGCCTAAGGGAATGTGCTAATTCTGGGCCTTATTCCAGTTGGAATCTTTAAAGCTATTCAGCATACTTCATAAAATAAAAGATTCCTATCATTGCTATTTAGAGCTAATTTGTACATTACACAAATAATAAAACTTACCATCTTCTCTTTGTGCATCTTGGTTGAATCTCAAGGATCTTGTGGCATCCCACTTATTCTTCTGCATACTCACACTACTGAAAAAATTAAACAAAAATCAGTACTGATGCTTTTACAGTGAACATCTGACTGGATTAAGGAGCAATACTCACATGAAAGGAGACACATCTCTAGAAGTTGACTAAAAAAAAGTAGACAACATTAAGGCCCAATTAGAACATATTTATTGATTAGCGTTATAGGTAATACAAAAAGAGTTTACATTTACTGGGTGCAAGATACTGTACCAAGAGCATTACAAGCATTCTTTCACTGAAGCCTTGCAACTACTGTGTGAGATAGGTGCTACTATTATCTCTATAATAAACAGCTTCAGGGAAGTTAAGAAACTTGTCACAGAGAAACAGACCTAGAATTTGAACCCAGTTTTATTTGTCTGACCTGGAAGCCCCCCACCTCTATGCAATCTTTTAGAATTCACTCATTCTGTGCCTGTGGTCCTTAACATGGAGATGAACGTACAACCCGTCCAACATATATTGTGTGGAACTTGTTTGAACCCCAGCTTTTCACACATTTTTAGAATCTATAGTTTCTCTTTTAGCCAACTGTAGTTATACTGTTCTCTTATTCCTACCTGGCTTTTTACTCCTTCCTTTGAAGGCATGGGGAAATAAGAATAATTTTAAAAGATCATAAAATATTTATTTAAAAAATTTAGGGCTTCCCTGGTGGCGCAGTGGTTGAGAGTTCGCCTGCCGATGCAGGGGACATGGGTTCGTGCCCCGGTCCGGGAAGATCCCACATGCCGCGGAGTGGCTGGGCCCGTGAGCCATGGCCGCTGGGCCTGCGCGTCCGGAGCCTGTGCTCCGCAACGGGAGAGGCCACAACAGTGAGAGGCCTGCATAACACACACACAAAAAATTTAAAGCCTACTTATTTACTTTTTTAAAAAATTTTTGGCTGTGTTGGGTCTTCATTTCTGTACGAGGGCTTTCTCTAGTTGTGTCAAGTGGGGCCCACACTTCATCGCGGTGCGCGGGCCTCTCACTATCGCGACCTCTCTTGTTGCGGAGCACAGGCGCCAGACACGCAGGCTCAGTAGTGGTGGCTCACGGGCCTAGTTGCTCCGCGGCATGTGGGATCCTTCCAGACCAGGGCTTGAACCCGTGTCCCCTGCATTAGCAGGCAGACTCTCAACCACTGCACCACCAGGGAAGCCCCTACTTATTTTTTGCGTAAGTAATACTGGTTCATAATCCAAGAAGTACAAACAGCACATATATTAAAAAGCCTCTGCCCCCCAGACATTCAGTTCCCTTCCTTAGGGGAAACTAATTTTATCAATTTCTTGTATAGCTTTCCACAGATATTTTATGGATATACAAGAAAATTCATACGTATTCCTTCGTCTATTCTACAAAAATGGTAGCATAATATGCCACTATACATACTGCTCTGCACTTTTCCTTTTTTTCTTTTTATTGAAGTATAGTTACTTTACAATGTGGTATTAGTTTCTGGTGTAAAGTGATTCGGTTTATATATATATATATATATATATATATATATATATATATATATATATATATATATATATATATATATACATATATATATGCTCTTTTTCACATTCTTTTCCATTATAGTTTATTACAAGACATTGAATATAGTTCCCTGTGCTATACAGTAGGACCTTGTTGTTTATCCATTTTATATATAGTAGTAGTTTGTATATGTTAATCCCAAACCCCTAATTTCTCTTCCCCAAACTCACTTTCCTTTTTTCATGTGTCAATATACCTTAGGGATCTTTAATCTCAGTCTTTATAATGATTCTTCACTCATTTTTACACTGCTAGCATTCCACTGTGGCACTCATTACTCTTCTTTTTCGAATTTTTCCTGGCTGTACCTGCTTATTTCTTAATATGAACTTTAGAATAGTAATAGATAATTTAGTGTTACCTTCTCCAATGCCTTTTCTTTCTTCTGACCACAGGGTGAAGACATCTGCTTTTTTGGTTGTTTAGTGAATTTCTTTGGCTTCTCCTTTTTCCCTGATAACAGAAGGTCAATGTTATAAGCGTAAGTCCCATATACTTTCCTCATGCACTTGTCACATTCAAACAATAAAACCACTGAAAATAAAACATTGTTTTTAAAAACTAACAAATTACCTTGGGATAAAAAGTAACTATATGGAGAAATCAAACTAAAAGTGCTTTACAGAAGTTCATTTTAATTACTTTTCTTCTTTCTACTTGGTGAAAATCTTTGCGGAAAAAATGAGGGCAATGAATTCCAAGTGCCAGTGAAATTAAATACAGAAAAATGTTGGGGAAATTATTCCTATTTCTTTCTCTGAATCTAATTTGACAGTGGAGTCACACCTCCTAATTCCAAATTTTTTATATAAAAAATAACTATAACCCAGAAAAACACAATTTGAGAATGGGAGGAGAGAAGAGCTCACAAAAAATCTTTAAAATGTCTTTTGTTCATGCAGGAGGTGGGCTATGAAGGTAAAAATGGAGGTAGAACATAAATGATCTTGTGAAAAACCAGATCTGGGACAAAGTATATTTGAAACTAAGGCATTCCTGCAGTCAGTATTCTGCTTTACTCTGGCTGACAGTTTAGTGGAGAAAGGAGAGAGGCAAAAAAGAGGGAGGGGAAAGAAGTATTTCTCTAAAAACAATGTTTGAAGGTTAAGAATATCACATTAGATCACTGTTTCCCAAATATCAATTATTTGTACACCACCTTCACACTTTTTGCTCTATCTTAAAAGGGAAACTTTATCACTACCATAAATGAAGAACCTGTAAAATGTGCTACATAGAAGATAATTTTGAAGATAACAGAATAAAGACAAAACAACATCAATAATCTGGATAGATTTATTTGCCTGCTGGCAAGCCCTGAGCCCCTGACGTGTCTCTTTGTTAAAGTGGGAGATTTAAGTGTTATAAAATTTCTAAAAGCCATGATAAGGTGGGACATATGATAATGGCAGTGTGAAAAGGTTGGATAATTCCTTCCCTAAAAACAGAAGAACAATATTATAAACAACCATCTGCAGGTACTGGGGAATAGTCAAAGGAAGATAGAAAGTTCAATGTTTATGTTTGAAAGATGCCAGAGCTAAGAGCTGTGAGTTTGTGGCTTTCTTGTCTGAGGGCACTTCCCCACCTCCCAGTTCAGGGAGGAAAATTACAGCCTTGAGTTCTAGGGAGAAGATGATAAAGTTCGAAGCAACAGAGAAGCTGGAATTTTTTTTTTTGGCTGTGCCACATGGCTTGTGGGATCTTAGTTGCCTGACCAGGGATTGAACCCATGCTCCCTGCAGTGGAAGTGTGGAGTCCTAACCACTGGACTGCCAGGGAATCCCTAAGAAGCTGAAAATTTAAAGGGGAAAATATGGAAGCAAGAAAGAGACTTGAGGTCTAAAATGTGAGTATAAACTATGCCCAAATTCCTAGCTGAGTGCTAAACTCTGCAGGTATATGGGAGACCCTAGGAAGCCCCGCTAAAAAGGCAAGCAGAAACTAGGGTGGGGTGTTGATCCTTGCAAGACGGAACTGTTCTTTGCGAGATGTGGGAGTTTCTTGTGCCTTCTGACTGAATGATTTCCCCAAGCTGCCTTTAGCTTGAGCTTCTGAAAGTCTTATAGGCTTGAGGTATCAGAGGTCAGACTTGGGAACTGGAAAAACAAGTAGGAATCTAGGAGGGAACCCAAAAAGCAACGAAACCACTAAGCAGGTGAGCCCCCAAATATGAATATAAATTCTGTCCAAATCCTTGGCTGACCACTAAACTACACAGGCTGGTGTGGCCCCTGGGGGGGCACGCTAACGCAGTAGCAGTCAGCAGCCAAAAAACCTATGAAAAACACCATCCACTGCATAGCAGCCAGGAGACGGATTTTGCAGTTTGGCTCCGGCAGGTTAATTGCTTACTAGAACAAAAGTCCCCAAAATCCTCAGAAGAACAAAAGAGATTTCAGAGTTGCACAAAGATAATCTACGATGTCCAGTTTTCACCGAAAAGTTATGAGATAAAGAAAGTGAAAAGAAAAGAAGCAGTCAGAAAACACTCAGAAAAGAAACAGTCAATAGCAACTGATTCTGAAAGGGTCAGCATGTTGGACTTAGGAGACAATAACTTCAAAGCAACTATTATAAATATGTTCAAAGGAAAAATGGTAGTATTGAGTAAGCACATAGAGAATCTCAAAAGAGAAACGTAAAGTATAAAAGAACCAGTGGGAAATTCTAGAGCTGAAAGGCACAATAATTGAAATGAAAAAATGTACCAGATGGGCTCAAGAGAAAATGTGAAATGGCAGAAAAATGAATCAGTGAATGTGAAGTTATCAAAAGGTCATAGGTGTACTGGAGCTCCAGAAAACGAGTGAGAGAAAGGGGAAAAAAAAATACTTAAAGAAATAACGATTGTAAGATAACATTAACTTACAGATCCAAGAAGGTCAACAAATCCCAAGTAAGATAAACACAAAGAAAGCCACATCTAGGCATATCATAGTTAAGCTTCTAAAAGTTAAAGATAAAAAGAAAATCTGAAAAGCAGCATGATTAAAAGTGCACATCACATACAGAGGGGAACAATTTTATCACAATGACTGACTTCTCATCAGAAACAATGGAGGCCAGAAGAAATTGAAATGACATATTTATTTATTTATTTATTTTTAAACTCTGGCCAATATTATGTTTAATGGTTAAACACTAAAGGCATTATCATTGAATAAAGAACAAGACAAGAATGAAAACCACCACCATCGGAAATTTTAGCCTCTGTAAAAAACAAGGAAAAATATTGAAATATATGAGACCAATTTTATCACAATGACTGACTTCTCATCAGAAACAATCAAGGCCAGAAGACATTGAAACAACATATTTAAAGTGCAAAAAGAAAAAGTTGTTATTAACAAAGAATTATATATCAAAAAAACTGTACTTCAAAAACAAAAGCAGGGACTTCCCTGGTGGCGCAGTGGTTAAGAATCTGCCTGCCAGTGCAGGGGACACGGATTCGAATCCTGCTCCGAGAAGATCCCACATGCCACGGAGCAACTAAGCCCGTGTGCCACAACTACTGAGCCTGCGCTATAGAGCCCATGAGCCACAACTACTGAGCCCGCGTGCCACAACTACTGAAGCCCGCGTGCCTAGAGCCCGTGCTCTGCAACAAGAGAAGCCACCACAACGAGAAGCCCACACACCACAGTGAAGAGCAGTGCCCACTCACCGCAACTAGAGAAAGCCCGTGTGCAGCAACGAAGACCCAAAGCAACCAAAAATAAATAATTAATTTTTTAAAAAAGCAAGGGGCTTCCCTGGTGGCGCAGTGGTTGAGAATCCGCCTGCCAATGCAGGGGACACGTGTTCGAGTCCTGGTCCGAGAAGATCCCATATGCCGCAGAGCAACTAAGCCCGTGCGCCACAACTACTGAGCCTGTGCTCTAGAGCCCGGTAGCCACAACTACTGAGCCCACGTGCTGCAACTACTGAAGCCTGCGCACCTAGAGCCCGTGCTCTGCAGCAAGAGAAGCCACCACAATGAGAAGCCCGTGAACCACAAAGAAGAGTAGCCCCTGCTCACCACAATTACAGAAAGCCCGTGAGCAGCGACGAAGACCCAACACAGCCAAAAATAAATTAATAAAATTAATAAATTCTTTTTTAGACGATGGTATGGATTTTCTCCTTTATTCTGTTAATATGGTGGAATGTATTTCCAAATGTAAAACCAAATTTGCATTCCTGATATAAACATTACTTGGTCAATTACTTGATATATTAACCTTTTTTTTTTTACTGGATTTTATTTGTTAATATTTAAAAGTTTTTTATTTTGATAAGATCATATGTTTTTTATTCTTCAATTTGTTAATATGGTGTATCACATTGATTGATTTGCATATATTGAAGAATCCTTGCATCCCTGGGATAAATCCCACTTGATCACGGTGTATGATCCTTTTAATGTGTTGTTCATTTCTGCTTGCTAGTACTTTGTTGAGGATTTTTGCACCTATATTCATCAGTAATATTGGTCTGTAATTTTCTTTTTTTGTAGTATCTTTGTCTGGTTTTGGTATCAGGGTGATGGTGGCCTCGTAGAACGAGTTTGGGAGTGTTCCTTCCTCTGCAATTGTTTGGAAGAGTTTGAGAAGGATGGGTGTTAGCTCTTCTCTAAATGTTTGATAGAATTCACCTGTGAAGCCATCTGGTCCTGGACTTTTGTTTGTTGGAAGATTTTTAATCACAGTTTCAATTTCATTACTTGTGATTGGTCTGTTCATATTTTCTATTTCTTCCTGATTCAGTCTTGAAAGGTTATACCTTTGTAAGAATTTGTCCATTTCTTCCAGGTTGTCCATTTTATTGGCGTAGAGTTGCTTGTAGTAGTCTCTTAGGATGCTTTGTATTTCTGTGGTGTCTGTTGTAACTTTTCCTTTTTCATTTCTAATTTTATTGATTTGAGCCCTCTCCCTCTTTTCTTGATGAGTCTGGCTAAGGGTTTATCAATTTTGTTTATCTTCTCAAAGAACCAGCTTTGAGAAGCCTTATTGATCTTTGCTATTGTTTTCTTTGTTTCTATTTCATTTATTTCTGCTCTGACCTTTTTTTTTTTTTCATTACGCGGGCCTCTCACTGCTGTGGCCTCTCCCATTGTGGAGCACAGGCTCCGGACGCGCAGGCTCAGTGGCCATGACTCACGGGCCCAGCTGCTCCGCGGCATGTGGGATCTTCCCAGACCGGGGCACGAACCCGTGTCCCCTGCATCGGCAGGCGGACTCTCAACCACTGCGCCACCAGGGAAGCCCTCTGCTCTGATCTTAATGATTTCTTTCCTCCTACTAACTTTGGGTTTTGTTTGTTCTTCTTTTTCTAGTTCCTTTAGGTGTAAGGCTAGATTGTTTATTTGAGATTGTTCTTGTTTCTTGAGGTAGGCTTGTATTGCTATAAACTTCTCTCTTAGAAGTGCATCCCATAGGTTTTGGATCGTCGTGATTTCATTGTCATTTGTCTCTAGGTATTTTTTTTTTTTTTTTTTTTTTTTGCGGTATGTGGGCCTCTCACTGTTGTGGCCTCTCCCGTTGCGGAGCACAGGCTCCGGACGCGCAGGCCCAGCGGCCATGGCTCACGGGCCCAGCCGCTCTGCGGCATATGGGATCCCCCCAGACCGGGGCACGAACCCGTATCCCCCGCATCGGCAGGCGGACTCCCAACCACTGCGCCACCAGGGAGGCCCGTCTCTAGGTATTTTTGATTTCCTCTTTGATTTCTTCAGTGGTCTCTTGGTTATTTAGTAATGTACTGTTTAGCCTCCATGTGTTTGTGTTTTTTATGTTTCTGTGTAATTGATTTCTAATCTCAGAGCGTTGTGGTCAGAAAAGATGCTTGATATAATGACAATTTTCTTAAATTTACTGAGGCTTGATTTGTGACCCAAGATGTGATCTATCCTGGAGAATGTTCCATGTGCACTTGAGAAGAAAGTGTAATCTGCTGTTTTTGGATGGAATGTCCTATAAATATCAATTAAATCTATCTGACCTATTGTGTCATTTAAAGCTTGTGTTTCCTTAGTAATTTTCTGTTTGGATGATCTGTCCATTGGTGTAAGTGAGGTCTTAAAGTCCCTCACTATTGTTGTGTTACTGTTGATTTCCCCTTTCATACCTGTTAGCAGTTGCCTTATGTATTGAGGTGCTCCTATGTTGGGAGCATATATATTTATGATTGTTATGTCTTCTTCTTGGATTGATCCCTTGATCATTATGTAGTGTCCTTCCTTGTCTCTTGTAATGTTCTTTATTTTAAAGTCTATTTTATCTGATATGAGTATTGCTACTCCAGCTTTCTTTTGATTTCCATTTGCACGGAATAACTTTTTCCATCCCCTCACTTTCAGTCTGTATGTGTCCCTAGGTCTGAAGTGGGTCTCTTGTAGACAGCATATATACAGGTCTTGTTTTTGTATCCATTCAATGAGCCTGTATCTTTTGGTTGGAGCATTTAATCCATTCAGGTTTAAGGTAATTATCGATATGTATGTTCCTATCACCATTTTCTTAATTGTTTTGGGTTTGTTTTTGTAGGTCTTTTTTTTTCTCTTGGGTTTCCTACTTAAAGAAGTTCCTTTAGCATTTGTTGTAAAGCTGATTTGGTGGTGCTGAATTCTCTTAGCTTTTGCTTGTCTGTAAAGGTTTTAATTTCTCCATCAAATCTGAATGAGATCCTTCCTGGTTAGAGTAATCTTGGTTGTAGGTTTTTCCGTTTCATCACTTTCAATATGTCCTGCTACTCTCTTCTGGCTTGCAGAGTTTCTGCTGAAGGGTCAGCTGTTAACCTTATGAGGATTCCCTTGTATATTATTTGTTGTTTTCCCCTTGCTGCTTTTGATATTTTTTCTTTGTATTTAATTTTTGATAGTTTGATTAATATGTATCTTGGCATATTTCTCCTTGGATTTATTCTGTATGGGACTCTCTGGACTTCCTGGACTTGATTAACTATTTCCTTTCCCATGTTAGGGAAGTTTTCAACTATAATCTCTTCAAATATTTTCTCAGTCCCTTTCTTTTTCTCTTCTTCTTCTGGGACCCCTAGAATTCGAATGTTGGTGTGTTTAATGTTATCCCAGAGGTCTCTGAGACTGTCCTCAATTCTTTTCGTTCTTTTTTCTTTATTCTGTTCTGCAGTAGTTATTTCCACTGTTTTATCTTCCAGGTCATTTATCCGTTCTTCTGCCTCAGTTATTCTTCTATTGATTCCTTCTAGAGACTTTTAAATTTCATTTATTGTGTTGTTCATCATTGTTTGTTTGCTGTTTAGTTCTTCTGTGTCATTGTTAAACATATCTTATATTTTCTCCAGTCTATTTCCAAGATTTTGGATCATCTTTACTGTCATTACTCTGAATTCTTTTTCTGGTAGACTGCCTATTTCCTCTTCATTTGTTTGGTCTGGTGTGTTTTTATCTTGTTCCTTCATCTGCTGTGTGTTTCCGTGTCTTCTCATTTTGCTTAACTTACTGTGTTTGGGGTCTCCTTTTCGCAGGCTGCAGGTTCGTAGTTCCCGTTGTTTTTGGTGTCTGTCCCCAGTGTCTAAGGTTGATTCAGTGGGTTGTGTAGGTTTCCTGGTGGCGGGGACCAGTGCCTGTGTTCTGGTGGATAAAGCTGGATCTTGTCTTTCTGGTGGGCAGGACTGTGTCTGGTGGTGTGTTTTGGGGTGTCTGTGACCTTATTATGATTTTAGGCAGCCTTTCTGCTAATGGGTGGGCTTTGTTCCTGTCTTGCTAGTTGTTTGGCATAAGGTGTCCAGCACTGTATCTTGCTGGTCGTCGTTGAGTGGAGATGGGTCTTAGCGTTGAGATGGAGGTCTCTGGGAGAGCTTTCGCTGTTTGATATTATGTGGAGCTGGGAGGTCTCTGGTGGACCAATGTGCTGAACTCGGCTCTCCCACCTCAGAGGCACAGGCCCGAGACCCGGTTGGAGCACCAAGACCGTGTCAGCCACACAGCTTAGAAGAAAAGGGAGAAAAAAAGAAAGAAAGAAAAAGATAAAATAAAGTTGTTAAAATAAAAAATAATTGTTAAAAATTAAATTTTTTTTAAAGTAATAAAAAAAAGAGAAAGAAAGAAGAGAGAAGTGAAACCAAAAACAAATCCAGCACCGATGACAAGCGCTAAAAACTATACTGAAAAAAAAAACCGGACAGACAGAACCCTAGGACAAGTGGTGAAAGTGAAGATATACAGACAAAATCACCCAAAGAAGCATACACATACACACTCACAAAAAGAGAAAAAAGTATATATATCGTTGCTCCCAAGTCCACCGCCTCAATTTTGGGATGATTCGTTGTCTCTTTGGGTATTCTACAGATGCAGGGTACATCAAGTTGATTGTGGAGATTTAATCCACTCGCTGCTCCTGAGGCTGCTGGGAGAGATTTCCCTTTCTGTTCTTTGTCTGCACAGCTCCTGGGGTTCAGCTTTGGATTTGGACCCGCCTCTGCGTGTAGGTCGCCGAGGGCATCTGTTTTTCACTCAGACTGAATGGGGTTAAAGGAGCAGCTGATTTGGGGGCCCTGGCTCACTCAGGCCGGGGGGAGGGAGGGGTACGGATGTGGGGCGAGCCTGTGGCAGCAGAGGCCAGCATGACATTGCAACAGCTTGAGGCGCGCTGTGCGTTCTCCCAGGGAAGTTGTCCCTGGATCACGGGACCCTGGCAGTGGTGGGCTGCACAGGCTCCTGGGAGGGGAGGTGTGGATAGTGACCTGTGCTTGCACACAGGCTTCTTGGTGGCTCCAGCAGCAGCAGCCTTAGCCTCTCATGCCCGTCTCTGGGGTCCACGCTGACAACCACGGCTCGCACCGGTCTCTGGAGCTTGTTTAGGCGGTGCTCTGAATCCCCTCTCCTCGCACACCAGGAAACCATGGTCTCTTGCCTCTTAGGCAGGTCCAGACCTCTTCCTGGAGTCCCTCCCGGCTAGCTGTGATGCACTAACCCCCTTCAGGCTGTGTTCACGCAGCCAGTCCTCTCCCTGGGATCTGACCTCCGAAGCCCGAGCCTCAGCTCCCAGCCCCGCCCGCCCCGGCGGGTGAGCAGACAAGCCTCTCGGGCTGGTGAGGGCTGGTCGGCACCGATCCTCTGTGCGGAAATCTCTCCGCTTTGTCCTCCGCCCCCCTGTTGCTGTGCTCTCCTCTGTGGCTCCAAAGTGTCCCCCCCGCCACCCCGTCTCTGCCAGTGAAGGGGCTTCCTAGTATGTGGAAGCTTTTCCTCCTTCACAGCTCCCTTCCAGAGGTGCAGGGCCCGTCCCTATTTTTTTGTCCATGTTTTTTCTTTTTTCTTTTGCCCTACCCAGGTACGTGGGGGCGTTTCTTGCCTTTTGGGAGGTCTGAGGTCTTCTCCCAGCGTTCAGTAGATGTTCTGCAGGAGTTGTTCCACATGTAGATGTATTTCTGATGTATTTGTGGGGAGGAAGGTGATCTCCACGTCTTACTCCTGCCATCTTGAAGGTCTCCCCTTGCTCTTCTTTTTTTGGTTATAGCAATACCAGAGAGTGTGAAGTGGTATTTCATTGTCGATTTTCTCTTTGCCTTTTGCTTTTGATAGTTTACAATTTATATGTGAATATGTAATTCATATTTAAGCTTTTAATTACAATTCTGTGTCAAAATGTGGTAGATAAATGATCACATATTGTGAAATTAAATTAGGCTGAGAAATCTTGGAGTAATACTTCATATAACAAAAACAGTATTCAGGTCTAGAGTTTATACATTTAAATACTTCTTAAAGTGAAGAATGAACTGAAAGCCTATTAAATGGAACCCATGAAGATGTGTAATTTTATATCCGAATCTTATACTGTGGGCATTCTCATACTGGATCTCATACTGTGTACTGAAGTTTGGCATTAGATGGGTTTGCTTTTTTTATTATTGTGGATATTTACATAATATAACATGTATCAGTGTAACCATTTTTAATGAACTGTTCAGTACCATTATAGTCACAGTGTTGTACAACCATCACTACTATATTTATTTCCAGAATTTTTCAGCACCCTAACAGAAGCTCAATAGCAAAAACTCCTCATTCCCTTTACCTCCAGCTCCTAGTAATCTCTCATCTACTTTTTGTCTTTGTGGATTTCTGGCTATTTCATATAAATGGAATCATACAGTGTGTAGCCTTTTGTGTCTGACTTCTGTTAACATGTATGAGAATTTCATTTCTTTTTATTACTGAATAATGCTCCATTGTATGGATATACCACATTTTGTTTAGCCATTCATTCATTGACGGACATTGTGTTGTTTCCACCTTTGGCTTTTGTGAATAATAATACTATGGACATTCGTGTACAAGTTTTTGTTTGAACACCTGTTTTCAGTTGTTTTGAGTATATAATTAGGAGTAGGACTGCTGGGTCATATGTTTATGTTCTAATTTAACTTACTGAGGAACTGCCAAAATTATTTTCCACAGTGGCTGTACCATATTATATTCGCACCAGTGGTATGAGGGTTCCACTTTTACCACATTCTCACCAGTGCTTGTTATTTTCAGTTTCTTTGATTATAGGCATCCTGATGAACGTTAAGCAGTATCTTGTGGTTTTGGTTTGCCATTCCCTAATGTCTCAGAGTGTTGAATATCTTTTTTGTGTGCCCGTTGACCATTTGTATATCTTCTTTGGAGAAATGTCTGCTTCAGTCCTTTGCTCATTTTTTAATTGGCTTATTTGTCTTTTTGTTGTTGAGTTATAGGAATTCCTTATTCTAGATACACATCTGTCTTTTTCCCTCTCCACCAGCAGTGTGAAGCCTTTGATGTTGCCCTTCAGGGGATACAGCCTTGGGTGTGCCCACTATCATCCAGAGATGGCATTGATTCTGGCAGGGCTCTTTTGGCTATTTCTTTCCCAGACCATACCCAGCCCTTAAACTCCACTAATTGCGGCTGCTTGCTCTGTTGTTTTCAACGATGTTTGGGGGCATAAATTGCTTCACAGACTAATTCAGTCAAATTCAGGCTTCTTTAAAGATGTACTTCCCAAGGTCAGTGCTTAAAATTTATTCTGACCACAAAAGATCTCTTCTGTCTCTTTCCATTTCTCTCCAGCAAACCAGCAGATCTGCAGTTTAGCCTTTATCTGCAAAGAATATCAATCTCTTCCCAATGGTCTTTCACTACAACCACTGCTTTTAAGAGCACCCTTAGGTTTGAACTTACCCACAAGTGAAGTCACTTCCTCTGGGAAGAGACTTGGAAGTCTGGTTTATGGCTGCTTCTAGCCCCACTGAAAATCTCTGAATCAAGGCTGTGGTTCTGGGGGCAGGAACAGTGGACACTTCTCTTTAAGTGACATTTCAGTTTAGGAGCTGAGTGTGCAATTGAGTAGGTGGCTGTAGCCCCACGTCTCCTTGGCTTGCTGCTCCCAGCATGGAAGCCTCACCCCGTGAGCTGGGGCAAGATAATCTAGGTCTAGTACTCTTAGCAGGGCCTCACCCAGGGTAGAGCCTCTGTCCCAGGAGCAGGGACTGGGGAGAAGGGAGCCCCCACCTCTCAACCACACTCACCCACAGCTTAGCTTCAGCAACAGATAGCAAGGTGAGAAATGCTGGCGTGCTGTGCTGGTCATCATGTCAGGATAGTCCTCTGGCTGGGAGCTGGGCTTCAGGAGAGCCCTGTGTCCTCGGCTCTATCAGTCTGGAGTGGAGATTCTGTCGTGCTAAGCTGTGATGGGGAAGGGTGGGAGCAAGATTGTCATTCAGACACCACAAGAGTTCTTTGTCCTTACCAAGTTTTAATAGATTTTCTTGAATAGGTGTTTCTTCATTTATGACCTTAGGACCATTTTCAGAGGTGGCTGGGGTGGGGGTAGGGTTTGTTTCTTTTGTTTTTTATTTTATAACTTTCACCAGTTTCACTGAGGAGTGGGTCTGCGGAACTCCCCACACTTGTCATGCCAGAAGTGTCATGCCAAAAGAAAAAAGAAGCCAGTCACTTTTGGACTTTTTACTGCCACAATTCTCAACTTCCTACTCGTAAAATGTGAATAACACTACACTTAGAGCTTGTAAGAGTAAATGAAATGACATATGAAAACTTAAAATTGCTAATCAAAAATAAGGAAAACTTAATACGCAGGAGCAGGCTGATGTAAGCACCAAAGGTTTCTCTTTTCCAAATTGTTCTGCATTCTAGAAATGATAATAAGAAGTTACTGGGCCTCAGGAATTTTGGTGCTTATCAATTTTTATGGCTAAGTTATTTATGGAGCACATTGTTTTGGTTCTGCTTGATGTTTTCACTTTTCAGTACTCTTCCCTGTTTCTTTTAAACTTTTTAGATGGGATGAGGGCTAACCCACGTCAAACCTCTTCTCAAAGCAACTCTTTTTCAGCTAACGTTAAATCTTTTCATTCTTTCAACTCCTGTTTAGTTGTTATCTCCTATTTTAACATTCAGTTGTTCTTTAATGGTTTTTTGACATCAATTTTGTTTCCTCATCTAGATTGCAAGCTCCTTATGGGGAAGAACTGTATCCTCCGCACTACCTGACAGTGTGATGGAACATTTGGATACTTGTTGATTATATTTTCTGTGGGCTTTTAGCTTTGCACAACTTTCAACCTTAAAACTAGTCATTTTCATAACCAACAAGGACCTTCTGTATAGCACAGTGAACTGTATTCATTATTTTGTAATAACCTATAAGGGAAAAGAATCTGAAAAAATAGGTACATATGTATGTATAACTGAATCACGTTGCTATACACCTGAAACTAACACAACATTGTAAATCAACCATACTTCAATTTAAAAAAAAGTGACTAGTCATTTTCTTTTATGTTGAGGATGTCTATTTCTATTAAGGAGGTACAGATTTTGCATGTCAAAAATGCCTAGGACATATCTGGAAGAAAGATAGAGACTCACAGTAATGTTCACCCCAGGGCATGGGGCCTTCTGTTCTATATTCTTTGAATTTTTTATCATATGCATATATTACTTAAAAAACAAAAAAGATAATATATGTAAAAGGTACCCAGTTCAAAAGTTACAAAAGAGCATAAAGTAAATAAAAGTTTCCCTTCTACCCCAGACTCCCAGCTACCCAGTTCCCCTTCCCATAGGTAGTCACTGTTACTTATTTCTCTCTGGAGAGTTTGTACTAACTTTTATTTTTGTCAGCAGTATGCATGGGTGCTGTTTCTTATGAATCAGCTGTCAGAGTGTGTTACCAAATATTTAAAAATTTTCCAATTTTAATTAGATGTATTACTTTCTCAATTAAAAATAATAATAATATTAAAAGGGAAAGAAAGAAAATGATACACTAGGTTAGGATAAGCAAATCTGAGATCATTCAAAGGCACTGAGAAGAGAACTGACCCAAAAAGCTGGTATGCTCCCAGCCATAATGTGTTTTTGCTGCTTCCACTGTGAAGTGAGGATCTTGCAAATTAACACC